>NC_056741.1:1493935388-1494005388 GCF_019279795.1 Protopterus annectens
AGAGTTGCTAGAATAACAGAATTTGTGTTAGCATGTATTTTCTGATGGATATGAAGTCTAAAACTCAAATGTATGTCTTATTTACTGACTTCGATTCTCAGCGATTTGTTAGAAAACCATACATTTTTATGAGGAATAGACCAAAGGTGAGAAGCAAAAATCTTGACATTCTGTGAAAATCTGGACCGTTGACAGATATGATTGTGGTGCATTTCTTAGTAGTTAAATGTTCACTTTGACTTTGTTATCTATGTAAATCAGTCCAACACCCAAGATCTAGTACGACCCTCTCAGACAGATGCAGACCCACACCTATCAAACATTTACTAAGCAATTAAATCCAGAATTTGCACTTGGGGGCATTTTAGTTTATTTATAGCAGACTACAACTGATAGAATAATATTCTGATATGCAGGTAATTTTTGAATACTTTGTCTATCAACTGTAAGACTCATGACATGCCTTTTCATTTTACCTTCAGCAGCTACTTGGATACAACAGTCACATGACATGCAGAAACATAAAACCAGTTGTATTTAATTGATAAATGAGAGTAGTACAGTGCTGTCAGACCTGCACATTCAGGATGTACAGTGTTGTGCTTACTTGTAAAGAAATACAGGCTCTTGGTGTTGTGCACAAATGGAGGGAAAACTTCTGCATCAGATGAGATATGCATTTGTGTTCATCAGTTTAATGTTGCAAGAAAACAGAAGAAAATTCTTAGAATCAAATTTAGGAAGGTTTAATGAAGAAAGGGATTAAAAACCTCATTAAGGACTACTACTGACTGTGTCAAAGTTAGCTGCTATTATAGTCACTAAGCATTATGCCAGAACGAGATATCGCTTAAGCCCTCTTGGTTTCCAGTGAATACTGAACTGCTTTTGACTCACTGATGTACCCAAAACAAAACAAAAAAAAAGTGGTCACGTAAAGCAAATCCGAAGAGGTATGCAGCCCTCTGGTCTGTAACTTTCAAAATGACAGCAGGATTTGGTCAAAGGTCATAGGGACAGAGGCCCCAAGTACCTTGGCCAGCTGTGGATGTGAGGCCCCAAGCCAGCAGGATTCCTGTCTGTATAAATCTGCAATAAGTAGCCCCTGCTGAGGGCAGCAACAATGGTTTCTGATACTGCTGGAAGTAAGGACAAAGCTTCTGGACTAGTGCGCAGGCCCGTGACAAATCAGCAGTGCTACTGTAGGACCCTCATTTGTAAAACTAATTGGCCCTCCAAACACCACCCACCAGAAAGAAAATACTGTACAAAGTTCAACTACAAAAACTAAAACTCCTTATAAACAAAACAAACCAGAAAAATAAATGTAGAAGAACATTTAAGGAGTTAGTACAGCTGCAAAGAATAACACCACTAATCATTCAGAAATGGTTTTCTAAAAACAGTTCATCTGACATTGCTCATTTTAAACTTTTCTACAACAAGTGTTAACATGTGATCAAAAAGAACCAACGTTTCTGCTAGCTGATGCTTTTCTAAATAAACTGTTACAATGCTGTGTCCTCAGTTTCTAGTCCTTCAGCAATCAATGCTACCTTGAGAGGACTGATATAACATGCTATGACAATGCAGGGCTTTGAAATCTGTAAACAGCAAAACTACAGCTGTTGTAGCTGTCGGGTACAATATTACTTTTTATATCGGGCCATAATAAAAAGAAAACATTTATTAATATGCAATTGTATGTACTAAAAAGCTGTTTAAATAATGTGGGTGAAGGGTAAGTATGGTATGTAGCTGCGATCAGTTCAAAATGTCGTCACCTATCAACATCGGATATGGAAGGAGCTTTAAGAAAAAAGCACCCAAGAGTGATCAATACATAGCAATTAATGCATTCAGTTTATGTTGTGCCCTTTCGTGTGACACAAGATGCCATGCAATTAAGCTTATAACTAACAATTATCAAATTCTAAGCTTGGGAGTACAGTATTTCTACCTCTTTCTTAGGCTCAGAATAATGAACACTGGCAATTTTTGTTCCTAATCTACAGCTTGTATGTGTTAACATAGACATTTGTAAGTCTGTAAAAAGCACATTTTATTTATTGTGCACAGAGGGAAAATGAATCCAGAATATTTCAAACTGCATTTCAAAATAAGTAATGGAATGATACGCTTGTAGAATGAGATTAGAAAAATAGTAAACAGTGATGAATTTTCAAATGTTAAACATGTTACACAAGATCCAGTGGAAGGAAATGATTAGAGACACTGACTTTACTGAATAAAAATAAATAAATAAATGGCTTGCTGGTCCATTAACAAAAGGTACAAAGACACTGGAACCCAGATGTAATGTTAATACCTTTTATTGGACCATCACAGATTTTGCACTTAATTCAAACTTTTGGGCTAACAGGACTTCTTATTCAATTAAAATAAATGAATTAATAGCAGACCTGAATTCACTGGTTTCTAGAAAAATTACACAGTAAGGAATTAAAAGCTGAACAGACTGAGCCTTCAACTGGTTGTGCTGTGGGATCAGTGCTCTACCTTGGTAACCAAAATGTGAATCATTAAATATATACAGCCAGATTAAGGCAAGCAAATGAAGAAAGTAAAACTGAAATTTCTGCAAAAGAAAATGCATAGAGAGATGTAAACATATATGCAGTGCACATGTACAGAGTAACGGAATTAAGAGAGTACAGTCATTTACAACAAAATCAGATAAAAGTACAATAGTGTTAAGCAAACCTACCATAACAGTAGATATATGAATGATTACTGATACAGTAGCCTTAGCTATATGGGTTATATCCTGCCACTAATATTAACAGCTGGTCAGCTTCCAACACTTCAGGGTACCTTTTGTGAGCTCAAACCGTCAGGCAGGTCAAGCTGAGTTGTCTAAAAGACAAGTGTAGGTGCCAAGCCCTTTAGAGCTTTCCTGTCAACAAAAAGAGGGAGACTGAGCTCTAAAAGGACAATGCCTGGAACAAGAAAATAAATAAATAAAAATACATACAAACATACATAAATAAATCTCCAAACCCTGGCATAAAAAAACACACCAGAAAACAAGGAGGATGTAGGGAGGGACAGAGTGATCATTTGAACATTTATTATTATGTTGAGTTTACTTCAACTGTATTATGTTCATCATATTTGTCACTGCTGCAGTAGTCTCAGCAATACAGGTAGATTACCTTATTTAACTACATTTGGGAGATGGAAGAAGAGTCCAGAAGCCCCTGGAGAATAGTCCTAGCAAAGCCTGACCTGGACCTAGGAGGGAATTAAGCTTATAGCACTTTGTAAAATAAGTACAGAGGACCAAGCAGCAGCTTCTAAACACTTATAGAATCCATCCCTTTCCAAAAAGGCATAGGTGAAGCCAAGGCTCTGTCATAGTGGGCTTTGACCCCACTTGGAATAGAATTGTTATGGTGAGCATAGTAAAAGCTAACAGGATTAGAAATAGGAAATTGGAAATAGGCTGTTTTGATACAGGTTGTCCCTTCTTAACTTCATAAGAAATTGAACTTGCATGGCTACAAAGAAATGAAGATGGCACTGGATGCCCTTTCTTATACCCCATCTGTATGCCGGTTTTTGAATGTCCATTGGCTAGAGATAATGCAAACTGAATCAGTTTTAGGGGTCTGTATGGCATGAAGACTCAAGAATCAATACTACAACATTGACTATGAGGAAAATCAAATTGAGAAGATCTGAAAGACTGAATTCTGTCAAGACAGTCCCGGAGTTGTCTGCAGACAAAAAAAAAAAGTATGGAGCATCCGCTCTCCACCATTTTTAGGTTCAGGAAAGAAAATGGGGAGATGGATAATTTGACTTAAACTCGTATAATACTTTAGGTATAAAAGAAGGATTAGCTCTCAAAGAAACCCTGTCCATGTGGAAAATGAGACAGGACTGACTCACCATAAGAGATTACAACTCAAATACTCTTACTGTAGAGGTGAGAGCAACACACAAAACTATTTATGGAGCAAGTGTTAGCTTCTTTGACACAAAATTAAGATCCCAAGGAGGGGCCACCACTTTACTTGGAGACCTCTTGTGCAAAACCCCTTTCAATAACATTTTGACATGAAACTACATTGAAAGAGGAGAATCCATGGGAAGACATGCTGAAATGTCTGATATATGAACCTCGACAGAGGAATAAGAAGGGCCATAGGAAAGTAACTCACACAAATAGTCTAAAAACAGAGAACAACTAGCCTTGAATGGGTGATGGCTCTGTTGTTGGCACCAACTATAAAACCTTTTCTATTTGCTAATATAGGACCTTCTAGTAGCAGGCTTTCTTGCCTCCATTATTATCTGCTGCACACATCCTCAGTAAACAGATGCCTAAAAGGGAATAAAACCCCACCATCCAGGCAGTCAACTGAAGTTGACTGATGTTGGGCTGTCTCAAACATCCTTGTTCTTGTATGAGCAGATCCAGTTTATGAGGAAACTTGTGGTAATTGCCCCTGGCCATTTTCAAAAGAAGAGCGAGCCACAGGAAACTTCTTCTGAATCTTCAGAACTACCTGTGATATTGATGGAAATGGTGGAAATGCATACAGAAACATTCTTGTCCAAAGAAAAGAAAGGCATCTATCTTCCAGGCCTTCTTGCATGAAGTCCTGAAACAGAATCTTGCCACTTGGTTGTTCGGAGAGGAAGTTTAGATTTGTAAGGGTCTATCCTGGTCCTGTTCAGCTGCTCTGCCACTCCGTTTTGCTCAAACAGAATGTAGGATACCTACAGAGTGAGACTGTACTGTGAAGCTACACTCCAAGCTAACATGGCTAGTATGCAAAGGGGGTACGACTTGGTTCCTCCCTGCTTCTTGATGCACCACATGACTGTGGTACTGTCTGTAACAACTTGATGTCCCAAGGACCAAAGATGATTCAGAGAGTTGAGTGCCTTGATCAAGGCAAGAATCTCTGATACTTATGTACTTGCATATACTGTTGGGATTCCAAGAAACCCTGTACTTGTATCCCTCCTGAAACTGTTCCCCAAGCAAAGTCTGAAGCATCTATGGTGACTGACTGCTTTGGAACAGGGAAAGAGAAGGGGAGACCAGGATTTAAGGACATTTGTCATCTCCACCAAATATTTTCCATTCTGACAAACTCCAGCACTGAGATTTGAAAAGACAAAGGAGTTGGTCGTGGGGCCAAAGAGACTTCAGATACCACTGTATCTTTATCATGTGGAGTCTTGCCAGGGGTTTCATGAGAATCATAAAAGCCATGAGACCCAAAATTCTGAGGTATTCCCTCAGAGTGACCAAAGGTTGAGTGGAAAACTTAGAAACAGATCTAGATATAGATCTACTTTTTTCCTGTGGAAGAAAAGTTCTTTGAAAAGAGTTATCCAGCTGACTTCCCAAGAACCCAATCCTGTGAGAAGGAGTCAAGAAAGACTTTTGAATGTTCTCTTGGAATTTCAGCTTAAGATATTTCTCACCCAAGAGATTCCCAACACTTTGAAAGAGAAATTGCAAAGATAAGCAAGTCAACTAAATATGGAAAAAAGGATACTTTGTAGCCTTCACTGAGCTATAACTAGAGCAGGACACTATCATCACTCTCGGCGCAGTGCATATTCCAAAGGACAAGGCAGAGAACTGAAGATGTGATCCAGACACACAGAACCATAGGAAACATTTGAGGTCTGTATAAATAAGGTTGTGATAAGTATCTTTAAAGTTTAGTGTTACTACGGAAACTTGAAAGAGGAAGAAGAGCTAACAGGTTGTGAAGTGTCATTATTTTGACTTTGGGCACGATCACCAACAGGTTCAGAACAGAAAGATCCATAACTGTTCTCCAAGCATTTTCTTCCTTTGGCAACAGGAACACCTTTGAATAAAAACCCTTCCTCTTCTGGGAAGAAACTGCTTCACTTTCTCTTAGGGATAGCATATGATGATGAACTGGTAGAAACAAGAATCTGATTTGGAGGATGAGGAATGACACCCCCCCCCCCCTGCAAAGGAGGAATTTACTGTCATCTATAACTCTGATAAATGATCTTCACTGTCCATTTTTCTGAAATTATCTATTGCCCAAAAGAAAAATGACGATTCAGAACTTCCGAAAGAAAAAAAAAGAGGCGCCAGGATAGGAGTGGTCACAAGTCTCGTGCATTGTCATTCAACCACGTTGGAATGTCCTTGGGTTTTGGGTTGTTGGTTTCATTCTGGAGCCCCCCTGCCACTTCTTCTGAAATGTCTGTTCACCTGTGTTTGGTCAAGATGGTTTATTCTGATTTTTTGCCAAAATTGGATAAGAAATTAGAGAATTCCTTAGAAAATTTGGAAAAGGAATGCTGGAAAATCTTGATTCCCTCGATAAAGTTATTACTTTCATCACACTTTTTGATCAGCTCTGCACTACAGGGGCCAAAAACTAAATCTCTATCAAAAGGGGAACTTAAAATCTCATTTTTAGAATCATCATGGAGGTTCTGATAATGCAGCCATGCAAATCTCCACAAAAAAAAAAAAAGTACAAGCAGCCATAGCCCTGTAAGAAGCATTAACAGAGTCATATGTAAATATAAGCAAAGAGCAGTGACCTATGCAACAAAACTAAAAATTTAAAGCATATTTTTCTTCAACTTTTCACAATTGTGCAGAACAAACTGACCATTCAAATTTCTGAAAATCAAAGTTGCAGAAGTATATACTTTTCCCCCAACTTATCAATTATTTTCCCATCGTTATCAGAAAGAGTAGGATTGGAATTAATGAAGTCTAGGGAGAAAACTGGACCTGCTTATTGTCCCCTACGTCAATTCCCCACAAGCACAAAGGAAGCCAAAAGTAGGGAATCTGAGGACATTTTGTAAGGAGAAAGAGATGAAAATATGGAGACAGAATATAACTGGTGGGTGGGGGTCAAAAGCCAAGACTAAGCCACTATAGAACTGGAGTGCCTGCTTATAATAACAGAGCACCTGCCTTCTATGCAACAGCTATGCATGATTCAGTGAATGCAATAATATTACAAATCCCCAGCAAAGGCATATACAGGTCCTATGGTTAGTTGAAGCAACACAGTTTCTGCTTACCTGCTTATTAAACATGTGCAGGCCAGTCCTGACTTTACCTACTTCGTGTTACACTCCAAGGACAATGGCTATCTTGTTATGAGGATCAATATTCATATCAATTAATATGCATTAACATAAATCTTCAAACACAGAATGCTTAAATGGGCACAAACAAAAATGGACTTCTTTCTAACATTACAATGGGAGTGACTGCAATATTCAAGCAGCTGCATGTCAGAATTTATTTTTTGTGGCAGTTACACAGAGTAGAAGCTCAAAATGTAGAGACGTAACGTGAAACAGAATAAAGCCAGAGATGAAACAATTTTATTTCAACACAGTTTAGGTAACTAGGCTACATTCATATATATTTAATGCACAGGGGCAATAAACTGGTTTTACACGGTTATATCTGAGCCCCCAGCTGTTGAATACCCTTGATACAGAAGTAACCCCAACCCCCCTCCCACCCAAAAAAAACAAAGTCTGCCAGTTTTATTTACATTACAGTTGCATACACGTTTGTAATAGGCTGCACTTTCTTTGGGGAAGATGATTACAAATTAACCAGCATCTAAATGCTTTTTTATTGTCAGCGATTAAAAGGCAAAGGAAGAAGGAACCCAAAGCAAAAGGGGCTATTCATTTCCACGGCAACCAAGTTATAAGAAACAGGAGAGCACTGAGGGGCCTTTTCCTGTACTGTACACCATGCACAATAACAAGAAAAAAAGAAGTGAGTCAGCCATTAATGTTGCAGGATATGCTGAAGCAAATTAAAATATAAAAAGATCCAGTCATACAGACAGAGACCAAGATGGGGGGGGGGTAGGACAGGTCAAACTTGTGAAATTAGTGTAAGCAATGGTAATGGTTTAGGCAAAGGCCTACTGCAGCAGTGCCCAACTGCAGCTTTCTTTCTTTTTGATTCAGACCCTGTGGCAGTAAGCAATTAAAGATACAGTGGATGTAGGGGAAAAGAATGCCATAAAAGAAAATAGCCTAACAGCAGCATCCTCTGTTATTTGTTGAGCTCTAGCTGTATGCAGCTAACTTTTGTAGAAAAAGAAAACCATGAAAAAAAAAAAAATCAGATTTCTCATTAGGCCAGTTTATAATAATACCTTTTCTCCTGCGGGAACTTACTACTCTGAAAACTTTATTACTTCCCAAAACAGCAGCTCTCTGTGGAGCGCTATGAATATAAATGAGCAACATATAATACTTCTGAAAATAAAACAGGTTTCAATGAAGGGGGAAGGAGCAAGTCCTTACATTAAAAGGGCCGTTTGCTTGCCATTACGGGTGTAAAGCCAGGCATACTCTTTGTACTCTACCAAGTACATTTTTTAGCATCATATCAACTTTTTTTTTTTTTTTTTTTCAGGTCATATTACGTCTACAACTGTCTAAATGAATGCCTTTAACAACAGTTGCAATATTGCTACCCAAACACAATATTTTTAACAGTTACAGGGGGAACAGCTGAAAATGTTACTTACATTTATTAAGTGCTTGGGGGGACAGCGTTTTGAGAGATGCATTCAATTTTAAGTGATAGGTGTCGGGGGGGGGGTATCACTAAAAGCTTGTGAGTACAAAATGGAATGTGTTTGCTACACCCTTGCTTGCCATCTACATAATATCTGGACAGACACCTTTTTCCACCATCTGTCCTAGCCCACATACATAACACCAAGAGAAGGAATACCTGCAAGAAGGTAAAGTGTCATGCCATTTGAAGACATTATTTTGTTACCTTCACATCTTTCAGAAAAATGCATGTAAATGCAACTCCTGTTATTTTATTAACTTTCTAAGTTTATAGGAGCAATACTTACAATCGGTTTCTGATATTGGGCCTTTGTCCACCCATTATTTTTGGCTTTGTCCAGAATTCTAGCACTAAGAGGTTAAAAGGTATGAGTGGAAGCAGAGAGTCAAAAGACGTGCATGTACATGCACACACACACACACACACACACGCATGAACACACACGCATGCACACACACACACGCATGCACACTTGTTTTCATTAAAAAGAGCAAGAGTCAGCCAGAGTAAATTTTTATTTATTTATTTAAATTTGTTGACCGGGAGTGTCCGACTGGACGTGGGTCCATTTTCAGCGGAGGCCGGGGGAGAAAAGCTCCACAGTAAAATAAACAGACAGTAGTTACATTGGATTACATAGCGATTAACAATTTAACATAGAAATTAGTACTAATCAACCAAATCTACCCATCTGCAGATACATTTTGCAATAAACAGTGTGTTGGGAGATGGTTTTTAAGGTAAACTTTACAGTTAACATTATGAATTAATCTGATTTGGCACTGTATGAAGGAAACAGCTGATCAAATGAATATGGCAAGCGCAATATTGACTTACTATTTTTAATTACAGTTTTGGGGTCAGAAAAGATGCACCATGTCAGGACACATCCCCAAAAGCATCCTAATAAAATATAGTAGTGCAACTTGCTTACACAGTTGCAAATTATACAGTTGTGAAATTTAATCTGATGTCTGAAATTCTGTTCCTCTAAACACTAGGAAATACTGTAAACAGCCAGTGGGGGAAGAAGCATATGTAAAGTAGTTGTGTACACTTACCACAAATGTAGATGTTAGAGTGTATTCACTGTTGCAGTCCTGACTTGAGGGATTTCCTGTTGTGGAAGCCCTTGGCTGGCCCGACTACCAGAGTACGAATCTCTCTCCTGTTAAGGCTGGTGGACATCCTACCCGACATCAGTATGCCTGGGTATAAAAGGAGCCAGCTGATGCCATGACATCAGTTTTTTCTTGCCCCTTAGAAGGTAGGAGCCTCCAGGATGAACCATAAGCAAGGGCTAAAGGTAGAAAAGGGGCGTCTTGAAGGGTAAATGCCCAGGGTGTCCTCTGATTAGTGAAGAAGACAGAAGCAGACTACTACTACTGTAGGCAAAAGGGGGGAAGGAAGGAGGGGAAAGAAGTCTGCAACACTGGATACACTTGAACATCTACATTTCTGGTAAGTGTACACAACTGTACTATGTTATTCATATTTCACTGTTGCAATCCTGACATGTGTCATGATTCCCAAAGCTGAGATGACGGTGGAAGGTAGATTATGGAGAAGAGCGGATACCCTGCAAGATGGCAGTGGCAAATCCTGCTCTAGACTTGAAGGCTGATAAATGGCAGTGTTTGCTAAAGGTATGCACAGATGACCAGTTAAGCAGCTTCCAAAATGTCTCCAGTAGGTATTCTTTTCAGGAAGGCAGTGTCCCTAATAGATCAAGTGCTTACAGTTTCAGGAGGCTTTTTACCATGGTGGTTGTAACAAAAGGAAATAACAGTGAGAGATCTACTTGGGATATGGTCTATTTGGAGACTGGTTTCCCTTTAGAGACAATGGCAAAGGACACACAGAGCTGGTCTGATTTTCTGAAAGATTTAGTTCTGTCAAGATAGTAGAGAAGCTGTCTGTCCAAATCCAAGGAGTGAAGCATTCTTTTCTCCCAGTTCTGAGACTTGGGGAAGAAGGTGGGCAAGTGTACAGCTTGATTCAAGGATGTGTCAGTGACCACCTTGGGCATATAGGATGGATTAGTCCCGAGTGATACTCTGTCTGGGTGGAATATGAGAAATGGTTCCACTGCCATGAGAGCTTGCAGTTCAGAGACCCTCCTAGCTGAGGTGATAGTCAGTAAAATGGCAGTCTTCCAAGTTAAGAATTTTAATTTAGCAGGAGCTGCTGGTTCAATGGAGAGTAACATCAATTTTTCTAGAACAAAATTGAGGTCCCATGGAGGTTTGGGTTGTCTCTTGGGAGGTCTGATGTGAACCACTCCCCTAAGGAATTGTTTCATCAGGGGGTGAGAAGAGTAGGGATATGGGCTGAAATTGCAGAGGAGTGCATTTTCATGGAAGAAAAAGATGGGTCTCTTTCAACCAGGGTAGCCAGATAATCTAAAATGGCAGAGATATTTGGCTGAGTTAGGCTTGAGGTCTTGCTGCTGACACCAAATGGATAATCTTTTCCACTTGACTGTGTATGATTTCTTAGTACTAAGTCTTCTAGCCTCTGAGAATGTTTTGAACTTACTTGCTTAGGGTATGGTCAGAGGAGTATTTTGGGCAATTATCCAGGCTGAGAGTTTGAGTCTCTGTAGGTTGGGATGCACAAACCTCCCTTTATCCTGAGTCAAAAGGTCTACTCTCTGTGGTAACTGCCACGGATTTTCACTGGTTACATTTAGTAGCAGAGGATACAATAATAAACAGATGAATGTAAACCAGTGACAACTTCCACAGGAAAGCACAGATGAACTCCAGCCTTTCTACAGATTAGCATATTAAGGAATATTCCTAAAAGGTAGACAGACAAAGGCACTCTGAGTGTAAATAAAGCAATTCCAAATTAATCTCCAGTGCAAAAATACATGTAAACATTCAAAGTCTAACTTTACATACACGCATTACAAAAAACTGTATTTCTATACCCCTAAAAATTCTTTGAATGTACTTTATGCAGTATCTGATGTTTGGAGTAGGAAAGCTTGAACATGTGTAGTTGCATATTCTATATTTGATATAGGGTAATGTAACCTTTCAGTCATTCTTGCTTGCAAACTTAAATGTAGATCAAGCAGTGGACCACAAAATAATCCTTAACACTAAGCACATCACATACATGCTAAGAATATCCACAACGTAGACTTACTGCCATGCGAAGAATATCCACAATGTACACTTACTGCCATAGTAAGAATATCCACAATGTACGCTTACTGCCATGCTAAAATTATCCACAACGTACACTTACTGCCATGCTAAAAATATCCACAATGTACACTTACTGCCATGCTAAGAATATCCACAATGTGCACTTACTGCCATGCTAAAAATATCCACAACATACACTTACTGCCATGCTAAGAATATCCACAACGTACACTTACTGCCATGCTAAGAATATCCACAACGTACACTTACTGCCATGCTAAGAATATCCACAATGTACACTTACTGCCATGCTGAAAATATCCACAATGTACACTTACTGCCATGCTAAAAATATCCACAATGTACACTTACTGCCATGCTAAGAATCTCCACAATGTACATTTACTGCCATGCTAAGAATATCCATAAGGTACAGATTGCAAATTAAACAAAATATACAAACTAGCAAAGTCTGGTTTAAGTCCTACAACTTCAGCTTGCATATTCTACAACTGAAAAGCAGGGAACTATTTTCTGCAAATCTCAACAACAATATTAATTATGTTCTTAAATAGATCCATAAAGTTATAACTGTGATAGAACTTGCTTACAGCATTCTAGTTAATTGGTTTGCCTGAAAAAAAAACATAATCAGGACCCAAGTCACAAGCTAGACTACAATTTTACAGTAAATATATCATCCTGTAGTTTTCATTTTAGAAACATTCCTTCAGCAGTGAACCATTCATCTTCTAAATCACCTTTACAGTACTTCTCACAGGACACTTGACTGATGAGGAACTGATTTTCTGTCTCTTTTCAGTTGTAAGCCATATAATGCAGTTGTAATCACAGCCTAGAATATCCAATTTCTACAAATATACTTGTACAACAAAAAATACCACAGAACTCTCCTATTGAAGAAACTGCTAAGGACGAAAAGCCATATGTTTTCATTACTACACTACTAAATCCTGTATGCTAGGCACTCTAATGTCTGAGTCTTCCTTGGTCATAGATGTTGCTATGGCCACTGGGGGGACAGCATGTTTCTGTTGGTCTTCTTCTTGTGGAACATAGCAGCTTCTATGATTAACATGGATACCCAATCTATAGGGACTCATGGCTCCCTATGGAGCTCAGATACAGCATGTTTCTGTTGGTCTCCTGCTTGTGGATAGCAACACATAGCCCATCTAAAGGGACTCATGGTTCCCTATGCAGCTCAGATAATCAGTGTGTAAAGTTTTCAACTACACCAAGAGGACTGCCTGTGATTCAGTTGTGCCACAAAGAAAGAAAAAAGCCTATTAAAAGTCCCACATCACTGGAGCTCAGGGCAACTGCAGTAGGTATCTTCTGTGAGTAAGTGTGGGTTAGCAGCATCCTCAACTTCAAAAATGAGGCCAGGGTAATTCTATGGACTAGGCTTGGAAAGGCTCCAGGGCCATTAGCCTAGTACACACCTATGAATCTATGAGCCTGCCTACTTTATTTAGCTAGTCCTGAACCTTAATGCACAGCATATGTATCAAATTGTCTTCACCAAAATGTGTATGTAACACAGTCGTATCTCTCAGCCTCCTAGCATAAGAAATTAGGACACAGCCAAAAATAATGGGGTGACAAAGGCCACAAAAATAGGGACAGAATTTAAATATTGCTATTATACACTTACAAAGTTGCTAGAATAACAGGCTTTATGTTCACATACATTTTCTGGAGGATATGGAGTGTGAAATTCAAACGTATGTCATTACTTAGTTACTTCTATCTTCAGTGACTTGACAATAAATAAATAAATAAATAAATAAATAAAATTTTATGAACAGCCCAAAAATATGAGGCAAAAATTTGGAGGTATGAATGCAATGTAGAACAAGTAAGCAAAGTATAAAACACGAAAATATGGACACACGCATTGAACAGAAGAGGGTCTGCTTTGTCAGTTTTGATTGGCTCATATACCGGCATAAGAGCCAATCAAAATTGCAAAGCATATCTCAAGCAACCAGAACATACACTCAAAATGGCATCTACCAATCCCCACAGGTGCCAATTAAGTGAGACCTTACTGTATATGTACTTTGGCAGCCTATCAAGTTTGCAAGATTTTCAATAGCAGAACAGGAGATGGTATAAAGACAGGGGAGAGGAAAAGTAGGTCAAAAATGAAAAAGATTACAGCTGAAGGAAATGAAGGAAGAGGATGGCTGCAAGAAAGCAGGGTGAGAAAAATCTGAGGTTAGAAGAGTGAAGTGGGGTGAAGAAGAAAAATAAATTATAGGGTGGGACTGGCCTGGTGTGGAGCATGAGCAGAGCCAGGAATTAGGACTGTTTTAAAGACGTTTTGAGTATATAAACATTGGGTGATGACATGACTGTTACAAGGAGCGATTTCCAGGTGTTTGCTACTAAGAGAATAGGGAGTGTCCTGCAGATTTTTGTTTTGGGTTTGTGTGTGATAAGAAATTGCTTATCATTTGATCTTAAGGGATGTAATTTTGAATATCTGTACTATATAGACATAAAAAATTCCTCTCAGATCAGGCATGGATCACCCTAGCCCAAACACATCTGTTGTCCACTCTAATGTATGCCACACCAATTCTTACCCAGATCAGAAAAATTGATCTTGCCAGACTTCAGTCATGTTATAATAAAATTGCCAAGTATGCTAACAACTCCACCTTCAGAACCCATCCCTGTCAAGCTCTAAGGGTTCTACAGTGGCTTGAACTTCCAAAATTACTACTTTATCACCAGCTTGCCACAGCCTACAATATTCTAAAGTATCCTGATAAAACCCCAGTACTAAGTCAACTACTAACTCACTACACAGCAAATCGCCCTCTCAGCTCTAATGAAAAATCACTCCTTTGCATTTCTAGGGTTAATAACACTGTAGGCAAAGCTTTATTCTCTTACACCATAGCAAAAGCCTGGAACAACCTCCTCCTTCTCTTACTTCTACCTCCACTATTACACAGTTTAAAATCCCACTTAAATTACATGTAATGAATACCTGGCTATGTTCATGTATTACATAATTTTCACTATTTTTCAGCTCTACACACCTTCCTTTCTATTATACATACTGTAAATATGTTTTACTGTTTATACCTTTAAAAGTTGTTCCCCAGTTTAGTGCTACTTTATGTTAACTATGTTGTATTTGTATACACTAATATTGCTTATATGTGCTTGTCTGTCTCTTATTTGGTTTTGTTCTATACTGCGGAGCTTTTCTCCCCGGGCCTCTGCCGTAAATGGACCTGTGTCCAGTCGAACCATCTTGGTAAATAAATGTAAAATAAAATAAAATAAAGATCTGGGCAGACTGAAGGACTGTTTACTAGTTTTTGCACTGTGATTAACTGGGTGTACGGAAAATGACAGCATAGTTCTACCAGTGTGGTAAAGTGGTGGCTTTAGTTGGGTTTGTTTGAAGCAAAACATGCAATCTTGTAACATTATGTTTAGTTTTTAGACAGGTTTGAAGGTTTGTAATGATGGGTGCTCCATATAGACATGATGGTTACTTTATTATTAATTTTATTAATTGTGAGAAATGTTTTATTTCTTCTGTATAGCATTCCTAACTTTTGGTGCACTTCTTTAACAGCATTTAGAATATGTAGGTAAAACTTTAGGCAACAATCTATAGCAATGCCAAGCAATTTAGTGTAAGATAGTACTTCAGTGTCAGTGTTGTTTCGAGAAGTGATTTTGAAGTTACTTTTGTCAAGGCTGTGTGAGTTGGGGGGAAAAACAGGAGTATTTTAGTTTTTTTAGGTTTGGAGCTAACTTTCAATGGAGTTAAAAAGGGCTTTTTGTTTTATTTGTTGAAGCTGGTTGGGCAATCAGAGGAGCAAATGACAGTAGAATCATCTGTATTGTATGAGAAAGGTTTGTTGGGAAGACAGAGAGAGAGTTGGAGACTATATTAAACAGTAGGGGATTGAGAATAGCACCTTGGGGTACACCTGGGGAAACTGGTAGGAAAGAGGATAGAGTGCAGAACCAATTAACAGACTGCTGTCTGTCAGACAAGAAGTTTCTGAAGCAGGTGCGAGAAGAATGTGAGAGGCCAAGGGAAGGCATTTTGTGTAGGAGTGCTGTGTGACACAGTGTTGAAGGCTTCAGACAGGTGTACAGATAATGAAGATACAAATTTTCCCAAGATTTACTGATGACATCTAGGAAGAATATGAGGACAATGGTAGCACTATGTGCTTGTCTGAAGCCACATTGTGAAGGTGTCAAGAGTTGTTGAACGAGGTGTTGAAGAAGTTGCTTGTGGATACTTCTTAAGTATTTTTGAGTGGAAATAGATTGGCAATGGATAAGGCATTTCTGTTTAGGTGAGGTCCCCTTTTTATGTACCGGGGTTGTGTGTGACTTTTTCCAGAGGGGAAGGAACATATGATCCTTATATTGAGCTAGTTACAAGGACTGCCACTGGGTATGCTATAGTACTGGTTGCTATGCCCCCACCTAAATTTCTCTAGATCAGTGGATGGTAACCATGGTTAGAGATTGCCAAGTACTTCAGTGGGATAATGACCTCTTTGGATCTAGGCGCAATACCCTTATTTATAGGTTGCGCAACATAAAAGGATTTCCTCTCCACTGTGTTCAAGTGGTGGTCAAAGGTAAGGCTACTGTTTACATGCATACCCAGATCCCTGACCACTGAGTTGACTCTTAGGGGTGTACTATTAACATGGAAATTAGCCTGGATGGTTGACTTCCAAAGGGTACAATTATGCATTTCTTAGCACTCTGTTTAAGATCATGGATTTGGCACCATTTGTTAGTCAGAAACATACCTTCTTGAAGAATGCTAGGGTCTGCAGGGGAGTTGATGATAAACCCCAGCTTGCAGTCATCTGCAAACTTAGTCACAAACCTTCAGCATTTGCTTCCATTTCAGTGAAATGGATGCCAAAAAAGAGTGGGCCCAGAATGGAGCTCTGGGGGACTTTGGAAGTGACTGGCCTTTTCGTGGTTGTGGCCTCATCTATTTTGACCTCCTGGGTACCATCAGAGAGCCAGATGAATATCCAGCAGGTGATAAAAGAGTTTATACCTAAATTAATGAGCTTGTCTATAATGCCTGATTGGGGTACTGTATCAAAAGCCTTGGCCAGTTCAAGGTAAGCTGTGTAAAAAATTTGCCAGATTTAATATGCATGACCTTCCTTTAACAAAGCTGAAGTGTGAAAGGTCCAGTATTTGCAGGTTACCTCTGTCCTCATTTATTATGTCCATGATGATTCTATCCATAGCCTTACATATGAGGCTGGCAAGACTTATGGGCCTGTAGTTACCTGAATCAGTGGTTGGACCTCCTTTGTGCAGGGGAACGACTCAAGCCATCTTCCACTCCTTAGGCACAGAACCTGACTGAAGGCTTCAGCTGAAAAGTGATTCAAGTGGACCAGAGAGGTCACGTTTCGTGCTGTTTATTAAACATCCCAGAATGTTATTGGGACCCATCAATGCAGTGTTTTTGGCCATGGAAAGTGCACTGATGACCTGTTTCCCAGAAATGGGTGGGGGATTTTGGCATGTGGTATTTTCTTTGGAGTATCAGGAAGGGAGTGGGGGGAGAAATTTTAAATGAGCTTGCCAGCCAAAAGGTTAGCAAGGTTTCTGGTCCAGTGGGGGTAATGCCATTTACAATTAGTTCTGTGTAGTGCTTTGCATTTCCCCCTGAAGTTATGGACATATCTGTAGAAAGCTTTGTGTAGCTGTAGAAAGCTTTGTGTTTGTCTTTTGCCCGAGAAGCTATTTTTACATCAAATTTAGCCTTTGAAGTATTAATTAACCCTTTTAGCTGCCAGTTTACATTGATCAAGGGCTTTTAATATGTGTGGCTTTTTTAGCCAAGATTTTTTTCTTTTGTTGTATAAACAATTGATATTGTGATTCCACTAGGGTAGCTTGCCATTTTAGTTTGTCTTATTCTTAATACGAGTGGGCACAGCTCACTCTTTACAGCTATCAATACAGTTGTACAGAGATTTTTGCAAATAACTCGGCATATGCTATGGTGTTTACTGGGTTTAGCGATGCTTGGAATTTAGCCAGGGTGTTACTTAACAGGGAGAGGTTAGCCTTGGAATAGCTCCTGAAGAATTTTGGTTTCACTGGATCTCAGGATTAAATTTTTATTTGAAGCAATACTGCTTTATGGTCAGGTTTGATGAGTGAAAACATTACTTTGGGGTGAGGAACATTGTCCCCCCCCCCCAATGTTCATGAGAAAAAGCTCAAGGACATTTTGTACAGCTGGTAGGATAATGGACAAACTTTTTCAGGAAATTGGTATTAAAGGTTAGGAATCACTGGTTTTGTGCATTAAAAGTGATGTAGAATTAACAATCTATAGAGTGGTAGTTCAAATCCCCCATGAATATTGAACTGGGTTGAACATTGAGGGACTCTAGCACATTGAGATAGTTGTATGGGTTTCATGGGACATGCAAGGAGACCTATAGGTTGCAAGGATATTAGGTGACACCCTGTTTATGGCAAGTTGAACATGTATGAGTTCCACACTTAACTAGTCTGGATATGAGGTTGTTTTTAATACAGACTCCTCCACATTTAGTTCCTACCTGTGTAGTAGCCAGTCCAAGGTTCTCTATGACTTTAAACCATGTCTCCATTACTACACAGATGTCTACACTGATCAGGGAGAAGAAGGTTTGCCAGGAGTGGAGTTTCATGTTAAGACTTCTAGCACTGAGCAGTACCACCTTCAGATATTTCTTCATAGGGTCAGTTAAGTCGATAGGTTTAGCAGTTTGGCATTGCCTAAAAAAGGCACTATGGGGGTGGAAAGGTCTTTGCCAATATTTAAAAGCCTAAAGGGGATAAGTGCAAACCATTTCTGTCAACCATGTACTCCCCAAGGCCATCAAATATTGTACCACCCTGGATTGACACCAGAAGCTAAGTCAATTATTAAAATCAATCGTTTTCTGTTGGTAACATGGCATCAGCCTTGGAGAAGGTAGTATGCTGCTCAGTGCTCGGCTCATACTTGCTCGAAACACAATCAGTGAGCTTGACCATGGATCGCTTCATATAGTCAAGGGAGGTACTTCTCAGGTCATTAACAAGCACATGGACACATTTTGCAGGCACCTGTGGTTAAATTACCCGAGTTCCTGTGACTTGATGGATCCTAGTCCCAGAAAGGAAGCTAACTGGATTGGGGTGAAAGTCTCCAGAGACATTTTACTAGAGTGCAGGAAAGGTGGAGTGCTCTTTTTGAAGCAGTTTTTATTTTTGCTTTTAGGTTTACATGGGACCAGTGGCATTCAAAAATTCTATATCCGTAGTACAGACTGGCAGAGCTTTTGAAGAGATACGGTACAGTTAAAGTTTGGAAAGGCAGCCGTGATTAATTTTATGGCTGTTGGTTAGTGAGATGATTGTAGGTCTGACTGCTGTATGATAGTCTGTAAGGTGACACAGTGGGTTGAGAAATATAGAGTCTGTAAGGTGACACAGTAGGTTGAGAAATATTGAGTATGTAGAACACTTGTGTAGCAGAGACAGAGTAGGTATACAAGACAGAAATACTAAAGGGGGATTAGAATTAAAGGGGAGATGAGTGATGGAACATCGGGAGGAGTTGTGCAGGGGTGGTAGGGCAGAGCTACAAATGGAGTATGCCTAAGAAGAGTATGTGTAAGCATGTTTGGTGGAGGGAGTGGTGTGACAGAGAATGCAGGGTAAAGGATTTGCTATGCAGAACGATATGGAATATCAGCACAGGTATTGCTGGGGTTGTGTGTTTGTGAGGTGACAGAAGACAGAGTTTGTGGGGGTGGGTGGGAGATGATCGGTAAATTGGTTAAGGGAGGGAGAAGAGCTGACTGGTAAAGTGTATAGTGGAGGGAAGAGATGAATGGTTGTTTATAAGGTGAGGGAGAGAGGTGATTGGTCAGGTGGAATTTTGGTCCAAATAAAAGAAGAGAAGGGAGTAGGAATTGGGGTGGGGTGGGGGGTAGTGGAGACAGCCAGAGCTGAGTAAGGACAAAAGTCTGAAAAATAAAATGTCTTCCAGAAACAATCAATCAGTTTGGAAGCACTATGAGCTGCAGGTAAGTTTGTGTTATTATTCAGGGACTATTCCCCTTCTATGTTGCAAAATGAGTGAGATGGGTGATGCTGTTCTCAGAAAAGTCCCAGAAAGATGAACACCAGCATACTGATGGTCTGGACGGCAAGCATACGGCAGAAAAATATGGTTGAAGCAATGCATACAAGGGTAAAGATAATCACAAGTAAAGTGAATGAGGAGGGAGTTAAATGAGATGACAGTTGACCAACAGCAGCAGACTTAGGGCATGGAAGATACAAAAGGAGCACAGGCAGCAGAAAGTACAGTTAACATAAATGTAGATGTTAGAGTGTATTCACTGTTGTAGTCATCACATTTGGGTATCCCTGAAAGGATAGTCCTTGGCCGGCCCAAATACCAGAGGCTTAGTATTTCTGCATCGGTTGCTGAGACTTCAGGACTGATGTCAGGTCATCAGTGGTATAAAGTAAGGCAGCTGACACCATTACATCAGTTTTTCTTGCCCTAACCTTTCAGGTGCCCCCAAAATAGAAGCCAGGTTCTGGTGGAAAAACCCCACCAGTAGAAAGTAAATACCAATATGTCCCTTGTAAGAAAAGATAAGAAAAAAAGGATGAAAGGAGGGAAACCAGGACTGCAACAGTGAATACTCCCCTTGGGGGGAGGCTTTCCATGTTGTTTGTCGCAGAAATGGATGCAGTATACTATCCATTTGGAAATGGTTTGCTTGGAGATGGCTTTGCTTTCTGCCCCTGTAGCAAAGCTAACCAGCAATTGATCAGACTTTCTGAAGGATTTAGTCCTGTCTAGATAGAATCTGAGCTGTCTGTGCACATATAGAGAGTGTAGGATCCTTTCCCCCTTGTTCTGGGGATTAGGAAAAAAGGTGGGCAAATGAATGGATTGGTTGAGAGCCACACTGGACACCACCTTGGGCATGAAGGATGGGTTAGTCCTGAGGGATACCCTGTCAGCATGGAAGATGATGAAGGCTTCCACAGCCATGAGTGCTTGCAGCTCGGAGACTCTTCTGGCTGAAGTGATGGCCAGAAGGAAAGCTGTCTTCCAGGAGAGAAATTTTAGCTCTGCAGAAAAAGCTGGTTTGAAGGGGGGGCAGGATGAGCTTTTCCAACACAAAGTTAAGGTCCCATGCTAGGGTTGGTGCTCTTCTGGGTGGCCTCAAGTTGCTAGCCCCTCTTAGGAACTGTTTGATCAAGGGGTGTGAGAAAAGGGGCTGCTCAATGGTAAAATGAGCAGAGATAACAGAGGCATGAATTTTAATAGAGGAAAAAGAAATGTCACTGTGTAGTAATTCAGCTAAGTAATCCAGGATGAGAGGGAGGGAGAGTTATGCTGTATTGGCTCCCTTAGCCTGAATACAGGTGCAGAACCTTTTCCATTTGTCAGCATAAGACTTTCTAGTGCTAGGGCACCTGGCCTCATGTACAACATTGAGAACCTGTTTACTGAGGTTGGCAGATTGATCAGGGATTAGGGAATAAGCCAAGCTGCCAAATTGAGTGTCTGCAATTGGGGATGTGTGAATTCCCCTTCCCTCTGGGGCAGGAGGTTTGGAATCTTTGAGGAAGATGCCATGGTGGCAGTGAGGAAAGGCTGTGTAGTAAGGCGTACCAGTGATGGCGAGGCCAGTCTGGAGCTATAAGAATTGTCCTTGGTTTTTCCTCCTTTAGTTTGAGCAGTACCCTGGGGATGAGAGGTAGTGGAGGAAAGAGAGAGTGATAGATTGACCCAGGTCAAGGACAGGGCATCCACTTTCCAAGCCAGGCAGTGATGCTCTCTGGTGCAGAATTTGCTGAGCTGATGGTTGGTGTGGGAGGCAAAGATGTTGACCTTCAGGGTGCCCCATTTCTGAGTTATTAGGGTGAAGGTTCTTCTGTTGAGCTGCCACTCGTGTGGGTCCCAAATATTTCTGCTTAATTGGTCTGCCAGAGAGTTGAGAGAACCTGGTAGAAATTTTGCTAACAGGTAGAGTTGCATGGCAGAGGCTGTGTGCCAAAGGGTCATCATGGCCAGCCTGCATAGAGGGTAGAAGTGAGGCCCTCTCTGCTTGTTGATATACCACATTACAGTGGTGTTGTCTGTTTTGATCAGGAGAACCCTGGAGAGAAGGGGCTTGAAAGCTGTCAAGGCGTGCTGAACAGCCATCATCTCTTTTTTGGTTGATGTTGGATTTGCTGTGGGCTCCACTGGCCCTGTATGCACCTGCCGGCCAGGTGTGCACCCCAGGCAGAGTCTGATGAATCTGTGGTGAGGGTATGGGTGGCGGGGGGGGTGATGAGAAAGGTAGTCCATTGTTGTGGGAGCATGCTGTTGCCCACCAAAGAAAATCTTTTCTGAGGCAAGGAATTATACGTGCAAGTCTCCAGGTCTTGAGAATGTTGACACCAAAGGCTTTTTAGGTACCACCAAAGTTTCCTCATATGCAGTCTGGCATATGGAATGTGTAGTATGCAAGATGCCATGAACCCCAGAGCTTGCAGGATCTTCCATGCAGATAGCTGGAGTGCAGTGGCTAGTTGAGATAAGTAGGCTGTCAGGAAATTTTGCTTTTCTGGTGTAAGGAATGCCATCTGGGATGCTGTGTCCAGGCTTGCTCCCAGGAATATAATCCTTTGGGTGGGCACTTGTTTGGATTTCTTTTCGTTGATTGTGTACCCTAGAGAGGTTAGTAGGAACTTTACAAAGGCCAGGTGCTTGAGCAGCTTTTCCTGGCTCTCTGCCTGAATTAGGCAGTCATCTAAGTATGGGTAAATCTGGATACTCCTTTGTCTGCAAAAGGCAATAGCTGGAGTCAGACATTTTGTGAAAACTCTGGGAGCAGTAGATAAGCCAAAGAGAAGCACAGAGAACTGAAAGTGCTGAGATCCTGCCCTGAAACTGAGATATTTCCTGCATGATTCCCTGACAGGAATATGGAAGTAGGCCTCTTTTAGACCTATGGTGGCTAGCCAAGCATCCCTGGAGAGCGCATGGGTAGCAGTTGATGGAGGGTGAGCATTTTGAATTTTGGGATCACCAGGAAGGTGTTTAGAATGGATAGATTGAGGATGGGGCGCCAAGTGCCCTCTTTTCTGGGTACCAGAAAAAGTCTGGAGTAGAAACCTTGGCCTCTCTGTTCTGCAGGAATGTGCTCTACTGCCCTCACAGAGATCAGGGAAAGGACTTGCTTTTGCACCTCTGCCCACTGGTTTGGAGGTAGATCTGGGAACCCTTTTGGGGTAGGAAGGGTGGAGAAAGAAGATTTGTATCCCTGGGACACTATGTTGAGAACCCAGCGGTGGTTGTTAATGGTGGCCCAGGTGCTTGTGTGAAAGGAGAGGTTTCCTCCTAGGGGTAAATGAAGGTGGGCAGAGGGAGGGGGTGGGGGAGGTGAGTCATTGTGAGTTCTTACTATAAGGGAGTGGCTTAGAACTCCCTGGTTTTGAAGTGGAGGTAGTCCACTGCTTAAATCTCTTGTTTCCCTGTGGCTGCTATCTGCGGGGTCTGGTTCCCCAGGGTCTGGGCTGGACTGGTTTTGAAGTGGAGGTAGTCCACTGCTTAAATCTCTTGTTTCCCTGTGGCTGCTATCTGCGGGGTCTGGTTCCCCAGGGTCTGGGCTGGACTAGCTTAGTGAGAGCAGGAAAGGACCAGTGCTTGGTGGGACAATGCCTGCTGAACCTGGGTGGGTGGACCTGTAAGAAATCCTTAACTGTCTGCATAGATTTTGCTTTTTCTTCCATCTTTTTTAAGACCTCTTCTGCCTTAGTGCCAAAATAAGTTGTCTTTGTGCAAGGGGTAATCCAACAATTTAGATTGGACATGGTCTGGCAAGGGCTGTTCCTTAAGCCATGCATGCCTTCTAATGACAGATCTGGTGAATGCTGCCCTCCAAGCAGCTTCTGGGGCATCAAAACCACAGTGCAAGGTGTGTTTAGTTACTTGACTTGCAGAATGCATTAACTCTTAACTCTTTAGACTGTGCACAAGCAGGAAAGGAAGACATTTTTTGTTTGAGGAGTTCCTAGGTATGTTGCTGAAATTTTAGCATATGGAACTGACAATTTAGTGCCCTGATAGCAAGAGTAGCTGAGGTGTATACTTTTTCAACCCATCTGTCTAGTGCTTGGGAATCCCTATCTGAGGGGGTGGCATAATAAGCAGAGGTTGCTTTAATCCCTTTAGGCCCTTTAGGCCCTTTAGGCCCTTGAGAAATTACCTCAGGGTTAGCAGTAGGACTTTTAAAACAAAAAATTGTGAGAGTCAGGGACTCTATAGTACCTGTCTGGTTTTCTGGGTGCAGGAGTCAAGCTGAATTCCAGGAAAACATCCTCCACAACATCCAGGACTGGGGGGATGGCCAAGGATCTGTGCTGTGGAAGATCTAAGAATTCCCTGAGTCTCTTTTTAGACTGAGGGTAGTCCTGACTCTCCCATTGGAAATGCTCTCAAGGTATATGAAGGGTTTCCCCAAAGGAAAAATCCTCTGGGGGAGAGGCGGAAGGGGTGGACTCCTCTGCATCAGAACCCTCATAAGTAGAGACGGGTTGCATGTCTTCATATTCAGATGCATCAGAGTCAGCTGACTCTTGTTCAGACAAAACTACAGGGGACTGATCTCTTCTTTTTGGAGGGGGTAGCTTGGCTTCCCCTGATCAGCATGATAAGGCCTTCCACCACTATAAGCATTTGAGCCTAAGGCAAGGAAGCAGATGCCTGAGATTGGGTTGTCTGTTTCTTGGGTGTGGTTTTTACCCTGGGCCTAAGAAACTCTGTAGTTTTTGAAAGAACGGTAGTTGCAAAAGAAGACGTCGGTTTGTGTCGAGAATCGGAAGTGTGAAGGACTTCCTAGGAAGCCAGTGCCTGCTCAGCGGCCCTGGACCCATCCAAGGTAGAAACGACCACAGGATCCTTAGTTGAAGAGTTTTGCAGCATACCAGACTCTAAAAGGGTCTCGATAGCTGCCTGCGAATCTACAAAAGCAGGCATCGGGGGCTGCGAAAGCACCTCACTGAGGACCAGAGAACTGATGACTAGCTTAACGGAAGCATAGTTAGTAGGTTTGGACCTGTGCGGTCTGTCTTTATCTTTACATTTTTTCGGAAGATCTGCTGTGCAATGGCTTATCAAAGCCATATCGGAGTTCAAGGACTGCAAGTGAAAATATAAAGCTACAATAAGGGCCCGATGATGGATGGCTCTGGCATTGAACAAAGCACAGAAGCGACAGCGAGGGACGTCGTGGTCTGGGCCTAAACAAGTGACTCAGTAAGAATGAAAGTCTCGATGTGGTATTTGCTTTCTACAGGCAAGACAATTAACTTTTTCTGACATCAGTTAGTGCAAGAAAAAGGGATCCCAAATGGGATACTTGGCTTTAGAAGACTTCAGCTTCAAATCGGTAGACGAAACTCAGGTAGCAACCAACTGGCACTCTTGCGAACTGCTTCTGCTTCGGGCTCCATGGCAAGAAAAGACTGATGTAATGGCATTGGCTGCCTTACTTTATACTACTGACTACCTGACATCAGTCCTGAAGTGACAGCAACTTTCAAAGAAATACTAAGCCCTCTAGTATTCAGGCCGGCCGAGGGCTACTCTGGCAGGGATAACCCAAATGTGATGACTGCAACAGTGAAACAACAACACAAAGAACATCAACCATCTCTCCAGTTAAAACAATAAGCAGACAGCAAAGGTCAGGAGGTAAAAGCCTGGCAAAGAGGGGGGTGAGAAAGCCAGTCTGAAATATGGTAGAAGAAAAAGTAAGTAACAAATGGTAGATATTATTACTGTGCAAAACTGAGAGAGAGAAAAATAAAATGTACATGGAGTTGATAAGATAGAAGAAAAAGAACATTATATTAGTTATAGAGATAAAAGAGCAAAGAAAAATAATTTCTATTTGATGTAGAGTTCAAACTAGTAAAACTAAAAAGAGAAGGCTAGATCCTTACATAGGCACACATATGGATAATTTATGTCCTACATTCCAGAGTCTACAGGGCTGCAAAATGTTAACTATGGGAGGAGGCCTACGAGTAATGTGTTCAATACTGCAACAATAGGACACCAAAGCTTTGCAGGGGGTGGGGGGCTCCTCAGATATCGAGAATCATAGACACCCAGAAGTAAAACTGTTCTCCTAGCGTCCAGAGAGTCTATGGGCCTGCAAAATATTTACGAACTTAAGAGGCCCATGAGTAATGTGTTCAATCCTGCAACAGTAGGATACCAAAGTTTGGGGGGTAGGGCTCCTCAGATGTTATATTATACACACCAAGATGGATAATTTTTGCACCTGCGTCAATAGGCCTGCAAAATGCTTACTGAGGGAAGAGGTTCATGAATATCATATACTTCAGTACTGCAGCAGTAGGATACCAAAACTTGCATGGTAAGTGTAAGAAAACTAGCAAGAAAACATAAAGGTCTGTGCATTTACTGTGTAACATCATTCCTTGGGTGGGTCAAAACATATTGTTTCACCATATGCTTTGTCCTCCTAGGAGTTTCATTATTACACAATAGCACACAACCCTGATGTACTTAAATGTTTACTACACACTGACTCACTTCTTCCAATAATAAAGTTAAAGATGATGACATTGTGTAATATCATTGTATTTGCAAGTTTGGTTGCCAAAAACAACTACTAAATTTGCATAACTGTTGCACAATCTGGAAAATAATTTTGCAGCTGTCATTTGTACCAGTAAGAGAACCTCTGGAGCCTCTAGTCGAGTATCTTCCATGAGTTACAGAAAAAAAAAACGCATTTGGCACAGTGGACAGTGTTGTTGCCTCATAGCAAGAAGTTCTCTGGTTCAATTCTCAGATGGGGTGCCTTCTTTGTGGAGTCTCCATGTCCTTTCTGTGTTTACATGGATTTCCTCTGGGTGCTCTGGTTTCCTTCCGCATTCCAAAGATATGTAGTAGTTGGACTGGACACACTAAATTGGCCATAGGTGTGAGTTTGCATGTGAGTGTGTGGTGTGGATGAACTACAGAAGCAGGGCTAGCCACACAGCAGTGAAAACCTTGGCTCCAGATGATTGTCACTATTGAAGTGACACCCGACATCATGTGCAAAAATGAGAAAGTTTGTGGATGGATGGATGGATGGATGGATGAAAAAAGAATCAACAGTCAAGCATGTGAACACAATGCAAGTAATCTTACTGATTCACGCTAGGCATGAAGGAAAATGTTTTCTATCATTTTGCAAAAACTACTTTATACCACGAAGCATATTTTGCTGGAATTGCATTGTACGTTTTCAGACTTATTCTACTACATTTTTCTGCAGTGTCACAGTTTTATTTCTTTTTTAAACTTTGTTGAAGGTCATTCTACTTTTTTTTTTTTTTAACTCATCCTTGCTTACATAACATTTTGTATAAACTGCAGCTCTGATGGAAGCTCAGATCATGGTGGAAAAGGGCTCAGGACCAGTCCACCAACAAGACTAACAGACAAATGAATGCATAAACTAGTAAAAAAATGGTGTTGGTTGTTTGATTAAAGGAAGCTCAAGTGGGATACGGCTGATTTTAATATGATTACAAACCTATAGAGCTAAAAGAAAGCATGAGGGGCACTGATGCTATGTCTAGGTACCCTAACACCAGAGGGGCTGATGGTAGGTATCCCATCAAGCCAAATGATGTCAGGTACACCCTACTTTGGCATATCAAAAACATCTATATCAATGAAAAATATAACACATTTTTGCAGAGGCCAAGTCTCCATATACCTTGCATGTCCTGTTCTAAATACACAGATTCTTTAATTATACAACCCATAGGGAATAGGCAGACAATACAGAAACAAAAAATGGTTACTGTGTACTGTACAGTGTGAAAACATGACTAATCAATTTACATGCTATGCATAACTTTCACTAAGACTGCAACCACAGAGAATATTATATTAATATAAGGGAGTGAAAGGGATTTGATCTCTATGTGGAGTGATGGGGCTGCCTTCATTTCACCCAAGGTTGCCATTTTGTCTGTGTAGGTCTACCCAAAATTCTTAAAACCTATATAAACAGGCAAGCTACTGCTGCCCAGCACAATACAGAATAACCACAAATTGTTCCTCTTCCCAATCAGCAGCATTTTGCTAATGAAAGCAAAGTGATAGAAATTCATCTGCACTTTAAAAACAAGCACATCACTCAAACATCTGTGAACCCTGCACCCAGTCTCTCAAACACTAGGAGAAAAAATCTTCACCGCAAATACTGAAGGGTTACAACACACTAACCACATAAAACACCAATGCTCTTTGTAACTGCACTTCAATCTTTCTGATGCAAGAACACTTATGCAACACAGTGCATCTGACCAAACCATGTACATACCATTCACCCCTCTTTTGGAGAACACTCAAAAGATTTTAGTCTGCCTCAAAGGAGGCAGAAACAAAGAAATACATATGGTTGTTGCATTTCCTTAAGCTCTTTGCAATTCTGGAAGTCCTGTATTCTTCTAGAAACCTTGAAAGACTTTATTCCTCCTTCCTCACAGTGCACAAGCAAATTATGAATTGCCGAATAAGGAACAGTGAAAATGCACACCGTTAGAAATGAGTTGTGCTCGACTTTAAAAAGTGCACATTCCAGGCTCTGGAAAGCTGTATGGATTTACTAAAATCTAGTAAAGAAAAAACTTTCTACTGATAAAAAAAAATTTGGTCCTGGTTACTAATATATCCCCCAAATATTTGGAAATTGTGGTAAAATGTCACTATTTGTGGGAAGTGACAAAACATGTCACACCCATCAAGTAGCCAACAGTCAGGTAGTGTACTTTAAAATATTAGCGTTATTCACATGGATGGTGCTGATGCTGATCTAGTTCCCTTACAAAAGAACTCTTGCAATATCAATGGTGACCAAAAGGTATACATGTTGGGTCATCCCTCTGCCTTTATTAACATTATGTGTATGAACCAGTCAGAAAAAAAAGTTCTTTGCAATGAAGGTTCACTGTTTGAAACAGGCTAAATGTTAAAAATCTGTGATAATTTTGGACTACTGCCTGGCCAAAACATGTAATGTCAGAGAGGTGATTGTTTTTAAACAAACCTCATGTCTACATTTTTTAAAATAATTTCTTACATTTTCGTTAAGTCTAGTAGAGTTTACCAGCAGACTGTGCTAAGACAAAGAATACCAACCAAATGACACCAGACCAACAATACTCAGATCCTAGGAAAAGAAAAAAAAAATGTGTGTACATTATGTACACCCTGCATCCCCTTCTCCACATTTATACAATCAAGACTGCAGTCAAGCCTGTATACAATTTAGCAGGGGTTAACAGTCCTTTGCTAAATGGACAGATGATGCTTATTCTCCTGGTCCAACACTACTTATCCATACCACTACTCCATGTGCTGGACACTGTTACCTCTGGTAATCCAGCAGTCAGTTCTATCACTTGTCCACATCTGAATTACTGGTTTAATATATGATAGCCAGTTAGCAAACCACAAACTCCATAACCTCTTTCTATACAGTTTGGCCAGTGGCACCTACCTGCTAGAATCCACACAAAATCTCTATGATCCCTTGTTATTAATGTTGCACAGTGGTACCTCCTGTTAGCAACCCAAAGACACCTCTATGATCCCTTGCTATTAAAGTAGCCCAGCGGCACTTCTACTCAGTCATCTAACACATCTTTACCTGTTTATATCCTTCTGTTCTGGTATCCTCGCTTCCAATAACACACTATTACTATACTAAGTGCACATTTGTGTGGTCTCCAGTGGTCTAACATACAACCTCCCCCAAAAGCAAACAAAAATAATTGAAATGTTTAACATCTAAAAAAAAGAAAAGTTCCATTTTAATTTTTAAAAGTGAATAGTGGAAAAGAGATTCTTTACAGATGGTACTCCCCCCCCCCCCCACACACACACAATATATATATATATATATATATATATATATATATATATATATATATATATATATATACACACACACACACACACACACACACACACATCTCTCTCTGACCAACAGACCACTAACTGAACCCACACCCTTCAGTATGTAATTGCAGCACTTGGTGCACTTGACATTTAACATCTTTCGCTGAAGATGCAGGTTTATAATGGAGCTAATGTGGTCGCTACATTAGTACTTACAATAATGTCAATATGTAAAGAAATAATCTCTAACTGTTCAGTGGAAGAGCTGACATCAAATGTAAAACTCAAATAATTTGGCCACATAGTGAGAGGACAGGATTCACTAGAGATGGCTCTGATGCTGGAAATATTGACGGCAAAAGAAGGGGGTGGCAAAGGATAACACAATAAAGACAAATGAAGGATTAAATGGCAAGAAGTAATGAATATGAACTTGCAGTACTTAAAAAAGCAGTTACTTTACAAAGATTTGCTTGAGGTCATGAAGAGTCAGACTTGACTAAATGATTAATAAAACTACAGATTTCATGACGCATTTCAATAAGAAATTTGACAGCTGGAAAACCACTATATTCAACATAATTTGCAACAGGGGAACAAGTTGGTGCGGTCTTCCTCGTTTTACTAAAAGTATTTCATACCATCATCCATTATCCTCTTCTGAACAGGCTAATTCCTGTGGCACTTCACTGCAACTCCTTTGCTGTTTTTCTAATTATATCAGCTCAAGGGTCCCTGTAGCTAGAAGGGATTACATTTTGGCACTACCTCATCATATCAACTGGATGACCCTCTATTGGGCATCAGTACTTGGACAGCTATTGTTCACAATCTTTATAAATAACATTGCTAATTCTGGAGGTCCTGCAGAACTCTTTACACTAATGATTCAGCTCTTTTGTGCTCCTCCTGCAGTAGATTACAAATTGCAAGAAGACTTCAGGGAAGTTTACAGAATGTCAAAGCCTGTATATAACTATCTGGTCCTCAATTTAATACATTAAAGGTCAAAGCAATAAACTTTATTAAACACAAAAGCCAGTTTGATTCTTCACTACTTTGTTTACATTTAGCTGAGAAGTACCCAAGCAGCAACTACCAGATCTACTCCACCACTGGGACCACAGCGTGACTGTGAACTTATATTTGACCTACACAAACAATGCAGTACTTAAAATGAATCAGAAACTTGGACCACTCTACAGGGACAAAACTTTTATTACTCATGCCAAGATTGCCAATGTCTCCATATATCCTGTATCCTAAAATATGTAATCTGTCCAAACTTTAAGCTTAAACAGGCAGATACTACGGTGGCACATTTGTGTCTCATCACATTTGGAAAATATCACTGTAATACAATAAAATGAACATACCCAAAACTTAAAATGTTCCCTCTTAAACATTGCTCATTCCAGAAGATGTTCTGCTCAGCTCTCAAGACTGTCATTAGAAAGGACAAATATTTGCACATATGAGTGGGAGCATTTTGTTTATACATCATAAAATGCTTTATGATATTCTGCATTTATTTTCTGCTTCTATCTTACAGATCATCAACTCTGAGAATTGTGATAAGCTACACAATATGAGAATTATGATGGTTCTACAAATGCATTATTTTCCAAGAGCTGATAATTTGACAGTTACACTGAGAACCCAAAAAAATTTTTGCAGGGGGACTACCCCTTCTTTTTAATGTGGGGGAACCCCCCAACCACTAACTTATATACATTAACTCCACAACAACTGTTTTGCACTATCAGCACTTAAATTCCTTTCAGATTTGTCAGTTTCCCATGTTATGCAATGCTTTCAGAAATGAATTGCTCTGTTCAGAGGTTTGATCTTTACTTCTTAGATACCTATACAATTTAAATTTGTCTTAGGTTTAAACATTGGTAATGTAGTAAGATATGCTTTGTTATTACTAAATGTTTTTCTTTGGCAAAAGCAGTATGCGTTCTACATGTAATGCAGTAAGGATAAGTTTAGTGTTATTTTTTTATATATGCATTTATGCATATGATGCACAACTTCTGTGTACTAAACAAGTAGCCTGACAACGTTCCTCCTAAAAATAAATGTTGCCTTACCACATATGTTCATAATTTATTAACTAGATAAGTCAAGTAGGCTTAAGTGTTTTTCTCAAGTGCACATCTAGGAGCAAAGTGTAGTTGTGTGACTTTGTTAAAATCACAAATAAGGCAAATGGAGACGCAGAATCAAACTCAGGATGAAGCTCATTAACAGCTCACAGCCTTACTCTAAAATGACATATGTTTGCAGCTCACCTACTTTTCTTCCTCCTAGTGTCCACTCCCGTCAGCTGTAAGAGACATGGCATACCTGTTAATTCAACCACCACGAGATTTTGATACTTTCTCACATATGTTTGCCAGTCACACTTACTGAAAATTTAAGTAAAGGTTGTGCTCAGCATAGAAAGAGTCACAAACATACACAAGTACAAAAAAACTTGCATGTCACTCTAAATTATCCTTATGCTTTGTTAAAAGAGTAGTGTTCCAATGGCACAGATGGGTAGATACTACAGTTTGTTCCCTCACATGGACTATATGACATTCATTACTTAATTTCAAAAAGCAAGACCTTCCCCGCCAACATAAACATGTTAATGCATCACTAAAGATAACATTAAAGAAACCTACTGGCCTTAAAGAAGGATCTTCTCATATCAGACCTGCAAGCAGCATATATCAAAACATTTTCCAAGGTCTGCAAAGAGACACAGACTTAAACAATACCCTACTGCTTTGATTTGTATAGCATACAACACTGTGTCCTAAGCATTACAAGGACCACAAGCTATGCACACAGCACTAGCTGTAGCACATGATATGGAAAGTAGACTAAGTATATTGTTTTACTATCAGTGCTTTAATTCATCCTAAACTATTAGATTAATATGCCAACTTTTCTTTTCTCGGTTTCAGAGGATGCATGTGTGATGTTAGTGCTTTTCCCCCCTTCTCATAAAACCATTTTCCCTCCAATGTAACCCCTTGTAATCATGACATTTATTTATGCTGTGAAGTCAGAACATCTATGATACAAGAAAAATATTAGTATGACAAGGATTGCTGGCATGATGACAATCTAACAGTGCATAGATCATGTTTACCCAAAAACTTCTACAGCAATAAACCTTAACAGAAACAAGCAAGCAAAATCTGAGGGTAATGCTACTCAATGCTAGAAGTCTAAACCTCAAAATGCACTCACTCGAGGCAGTCCTTAAAATGGAGAACATCAACATCTGTGCAGTGACAGAGACCTGGTTCAAAGCTCCAGAGAGCACCCCTGCATTCCCAGGCTATAATTCATACCACACCTTTCGGCCACCTAACCCAGAATGAAGCACTAAAGGTGGAGGCATGTCCATATTCATTAAGGATATCAAACACCTCCAGGCTAGTTGCACAGCATAATGCATCCGAGATTATCCAAGTGCAACTAACTCTGGGCAAGACCGCAATCCAAATTGTAACTTGCTACAGACCCCACACCATGCCCCAGGATTCCCACTCCTCATTTCATGATACACTGGAAAGTATTAGGGTACAACCCAACACCCTAATAATGGACAATTTTAACTACCCCACCATTAACTGGGAAAACTACTCATACACCAACTCTTTTGCTCAACATTTTCTGGAATTCATAAATTCCAACACCTTGGATCAACTTATTCATACCCCCACCAGGGGCAGCAATATCCTAGACCTGGTCATTACCAACATGGGCAACCGGTGTTCCACACCAGAGGTCAATTCCTCATTGGTCAGATCCAATCACAAGCTAATCACCCTAGACATCCAAATCCTGCCCCCACCCTCAATTAGGGAAACCACCATAAAAAACTTCTCCAAAGCCAACTTCACACTTAAGACAGACGTGGCAAACTTCATGACACCCATGCAGACGGACAATAGAGGTACGACTGCTGAATCCTACACAAATGCACTTTATAAGCACTTACACGAGTGCATGGATCATGCTATCCCTAATAGAACCAAGATGCTATCCTCCAAAAAAGGAATACAATCTGGTGGTCCTCTGCCATAAACTCTACAACAGAAGAAAGAAACTGTTGCAAAAAAAGAGTAAAATCCCAATACTTGAGGAACTCCCTGGTCAACCTAAGTAAGAAGCTCAGATCCCTCATAAAATCCTCCAAAGCTAGTTATGAAAACAAAATTGCCACCGACTCTAAAGACAACCACAAAGCATTCTATAGCTATGTCAAGAATCTCAATGGTAACACTCAGATCTGCTCTGAGTTACAGCACAATGGCACTAAATATACAGAACCAACTGATATTGCCAACATCCTAGCAGATAGGTTCAGTGCTAACTTTACCCCCCTCTCACCCCCTAGAGAGCCCATCTCTATACCGGAAGAATGCAAAGTTCCTGTAATCACGGCTGCACAGGTAAAAAAAACACACTCTCCAAAGCCAAGAACACAGCATCCATGGGACCTGACAATATCCCAGGCTGCGTTCTACACGAACTACAGAATGAACTGGCACCCTACCTAAGTACCGTGTTCAATCACTGCCTCACCTCAGAGGCAGTGTGCCCACTGAATGGCGTACTGTGACGGTTATCCCACTCCACAAAGGGGGAGCCATGATGGACCCTGGGAACTACCACCCCATTAGCCTGATGAGCCTGGTCTGCAAGGCCATGGAACGTATCATAGAACTCAACCAAAGACATATCTCCAAACTCTAGACCCTACCTAGTTTGGGTTTGTAAAAGGCAGATCATGTCTCCTAAACCTGATTGACTTCTTTGAAGCAGTCACCAAAGACATAGATGAGGGTAAGGTGGTTCACACAGCTTATCTAGATCTCGCCAAGGCTTTCGACACCATCCCACACTCTGGAATTACAGATACGCTCACTAAACTAGGTATAAATCCCTATGTCACAAGATGGGTTGCCAACTGGCTCATGGACAGAACCCACACTGTGAAAGTAGCAGACTCCAAATCTGATTTCAGGCCAGTGACAAGTGGAGTACCACAGGGTTCAGTCCTGGGTCCTCTCCTGTTTGGTATCTACTTCTCTGAAGTACAGGCTAACACAGAAGGTCTTTGGCTAACAAAGTTTGCAGATGACTGCAAACTAGGAGCCGTAATTGAAACTCCTAATGATGTGGACATACTACAAAAGGGCCTCACTGATACTGATGCCTGGTGTCAAAGCCATGGCCTGAAGCTCAATGCCAAAAAGTGTATTGTCATCCCCTTTGGTAAAAACTCTGTACTCATGAACTACCACATAAGTGGTAGTCTACTTAATGCTGAAAGTGTGATAAAAGACCTTGGGACACAGGTGGACAGTAGTCTCTCCTTTGATAAACACATTGCCACAGTGGTCAGGAAATCTTTCTATGTGGCTCACCTCATCACAAAAGGTTTCTCATCCAGAAAAAAAAGAGGTCATTGTTCTCATCACTCAGACCCATTATAGAGTACAACACCCCTTTTGGTATGTACCTCACAAGACATCTACAACAACTGGAAAGGCCACAGAAATACCTCACAAAGAGGATTACTGGCTTCAAACAGATGCCCTATGCAGACAGTCTCAAAAAACTCCAGCTATACTCCATCGAACATCGCCTACTCACAGGTGATCTCTACCTAGGGTTGCCAGCTTTCTTTGTGGCTAAAACCGGACTAAGACACATCCCTCACATCACACACAACTCCACCCATTCCCACCACCTCTCCCATTTCCTTTTGTGAAACAGAATACTTCAGTTTGTACAGTGTTTTCCTGTCTACCAGAGAATTGATTTGATTGTGTATAGTCCAGAAAAAAAACGGATAGGTGGCAACAGGGATGACTTCCAATTTCCCACCTATTGGTCAAAGTTATGCTTAAATAGGGCTAGGGATGGACTCTGCTTCACATGGATGGGAAGCTTGTTCCAGTGCATGGGGACGCTCTGAGACATGTGTGTCTCATCAACATGGCCTATTTTTGTCACAAGCAAAATTTAAATTCTTGGATCTAATGGTTCTGATACTGTTCATTTTGTGGATGTCCAAAAGGTCCATCAGTGCTGGATCCAAGGATGCCTTATATGCCAGACATAGATCATCTCTCAGTAACATGTATAGACCCGGTATAGTGATAAGGCTTTAAGGTGATCTGTATAAGACAATGTGTTTAGACACTGGATTCTTCTAGTAAGGAAGCTTTAAATATGTTCCAGCTGTTGTATGTGTCTAGTCAAGTACATGTTTTATTCAACGTTGAATAGTTACTACTATGTTACTAAAATGTAATAAATTGTTTTCTAGCCCTGAGGAGCTTTTCTCCCCAGGTCTTTGCTAAAAATGAGCCAAAAGCTCAGCCAGACTAATGCGATTAACAAATGTAAAATAAAATAAATAAAAAGTGCCAAAAAATATTTATCAGCTCTATATTTCCAGATTGTTTGAGAAGCACACTCACTCAGAACAAAAGGAGATTCTAGCAAAGTTTTTTTTTTTATGTGGATTAATATATATTTTCTGAAATAAAGTCCACAACACTAATTATTATCATTATTTAAGTTTAATGCACCACCTTTTCTCCAAAAGCCATCAGATTTAGGAAGGATTAAGAGGGACAGATCTAAAATCTAAGTAAAAAGCAGGTTGAGTTGAGAAGTACTCAAACTCAAGGCATAATACCCCTAAACTATCCATGATTTGGGCTCAAGGTGGTGGGGACGGTGTCTAAAATGTATTAAGTAAAAAAAGAAAAAAGAAAAACAAGTGTGACCCTTAAGCAAATAAATATCTTGAAAACAAATGCATGTTAAAAACTGAAGATAGTTATAATCATTCTATCATCAGAAAAATAACAATGACTGTGCTGGCATAGGCGTTGTTATTCTACTGATGATAGATGAATAACAGACTGTGCTAGCATGTCAAACAAGTAATCAATAATGTCTAACTAGTTGGGCATTAGGGAAAATAACAAACCACCATGGGAAATTCTGAGGCCTGATGCCACAAATAGGGAGGGTTGTTCTCCGATATTATTTATCTCCCACAATGGCCTAATTTTACCAAGAAAATGGCAACAGTATACTCGTATATACCCAATACAAATACAGTACGGTACACCATTATCAACCAGTTGTATCATCACATGACTCAGAATCAGGAAGTGTAACCATACGTTTCAAACTCTGAACAGCATACCTCTCAACCTCTTTCCACAAGAAATCTGGACAAAGCCAAAAATAATGGGGGGACAGAAGCCCCAAAATAGGGACACATTTTAAATACTGCTCTTTAAAACATAGCTACTACAATAACAATGTTTGCATTAACATGCATTTTCTGAAGGATTTCTGAAACTCAAATGTCTGTCATTATTTAGTGAACTCAATCCTCCAAGATTTGCCAGAAAACCACAAATTTTATGAGCGCCAGACCGCAGATATGGGGAAACAGTTGAGACAGCTGAGAGGTATGCTGAACAGTAAAAAGCATAGCACCAACCTTCATACATCATAGCATACAGTCAGAGAGAGGATTGCTTTCATATTTTTTTTAGAATGGCTAATACTTATTTGCTACGCCCCACAGTTACTGATAAGGAATCTTTGCATAAGCTTCATTTAGATAGTCAATAACATATTTAACCTTAACAAGAACATCAGTAGATTATGAGAAATAAAGCTAAAACTGAATGTAAAATCACAGTGCTATGCCTAAATCATACAGTTGAAAGGCATACTGTAACTGGCATAAACAAACAGCAATATTTAAAACACGTTTAGCTTTTTAACACTGACTAAGAAAGCAGCGTTTTGGTAGCCTCCAAACTTAACCCAAACTTACTAATCAGACATTTACCTTATCTGTAAATCTGCAATGCAAGTGTACACACAAAGCAGTGGTTTGTGCGCCTTACTAATACATCTATGCATATATAAAATCTTAGAACACGTGCTGCACTGTACATGTAGGGTTGCCACCTTTTCAAATGCCCAAAGTGGGACATTTTTTGTGGAAATGTGAGATTTTGTATACCCACGGCCAGTGCAAAGGACAGAACTTCAATTTTTTTGCCAAAGTAAAAGCTTATTTTTGTAGCATTTGAGCTGCTTATGCTATTTCACATAATATTTGTGTGTTTCAGATACAAAATAACTGTTTTATGCAACTATTAAAGAAAACTTAAGAAACACATTTTGTCTTAAAATCTCAGGACATTTGCCATTTTTTAGGGTTTTTCATAGGACACAACTGCCCAAAGTCTGACTGTCCCAGGTGGTAACCCTAAATATAGACTTGTTCACAAACTGTTTCTGTAAACAAACTTAATGTTATTTTACCCTAAATTTAACCAAATTTTTAAATAAATAAATATGTGAAGTACAGCTTAAAAAACAAAATACATCAGTCCCTCTGTTATAACGGGATGAGATAAAACTGTCGTACATAGGAAGTGGATCTTACTGCATCCTCTATAAACAGCTAATAAAGTAGGTGACAACCCAAGATCGTGGGACAGGCCAGTCAGGATTCCAGCTGTCACTATTTAACTTCAAATAGAAAGGGACGCCACCACAACTACAAACCTATCCATTTCTTTCAAAAATAAATTGTACAGTTGCTGCTTTTCCGTATCACTGCTAGTCTTTCATATTAACACAAGTGAGATCCCACCCTGTCTGTGCATACACATCCCGTTTGTTCGTTCAACAGTAGTAGTACCTGTTACCGGTGCATCAAGCTTAACAACAACCAACTCACACCTCCAAATAAATTGATGGTTATCTTTCCCAACAGAACCAAACCTACCTGCCTCCTAAATTCTGCACACGACTTTGCAGCTCACCTACTTTTCTTCCTCCTAGTGTCCACTCCCGTCAGCTGTAAGAGACATGGCATACCTGTTAATTCAACCACCACGAGATTTTGATACTTTCTCACAACAAGTTATCCCAAGCATTCTGACCTATCATAAGAGTAAGCAGTGACTGGAGTGCTACTGTACTATAAATTTTGGTACCAGAAGTGTATTGGATGTTGTGTGGAAACGTGAAATTAAGCAAAACAAATTGTGGCAGTCACAGTGGCACAAAACCCAGACTTCACACGTCTCCAGTTTTGAATGAAATTTGTAACCGAACAGTTTGTTAGAAAACCGGACAGTCTGGACAAAAAACGGACAGCTGGCAACCCTGTCTCTGCCTAACATACAAAGCTATGTCAAACCCAGAGCTGTTGGACATGCTCCACTTACAGAAATCCCAATCCCTCCGAGCTACATGCTCTAGGGACCTAAACCTTGTCACCACAATAAACAGAACATGCTGGAGGGATAGAGTCCTGTCCCAGAGACTTCCCATACTCTGGAACAGACTACCTATCTATGTCAAACAGAGCTCCTCATTAGCACTCAAGAAAAATCTTGATAATTGGATGGTAAATAGGAAATTCACCCCAGGGATCACTTCTGTGGCTCTCTCGACAGGGGCACAGGAAAATAATTTTCTTGGGTGGCGAAAGCCAGGGTACCTTTTTGGCTAGGCTTATATAGGCCCTAGGGCTAATAGCCTAGTACCTACCCATGAACCCACCTAAGTATGCATGCACTCACTATGTCAGTATATCTTCAAGACATCTATGTAGTGGGAGGAACAGTTGGCTACACCTTTCTTTGTCCTCTCTCATGGATCTTGTTCAACTCATTCTTGGTTTCAGTATAACAAGGTGAGCTGCCTGCATGGTGCTGTATAGCTATTCAGGCTGTAATGCCCTCCAGCGCAGAGTTATGATGACAGAGTGCTATCAAAGCAGCTCCAACAGAGGGGTGTGCTGATTGACAAATTGCAATCAGTGCAGTTATATGTAACTGAATGCTGCAGCGATTAATCAGCTGATGTGCAACAAACACATTTCAGCTGCTTTTCAGAAGCAGGTCTTGTCTCTACAGAGTCAACCACTCGCACCAAAGCATTTTACACTTCATTACTCACAGTGATGGTAGAGTGACTATTAAATATCAAGCTCCTATATTTATGTTGTGTATACCTTCTCTGGGTCACACAAGACATACTCCTCTGTGCTAAAGTTAGGACGCACAATACCACAAGAATCCCAGCTCTTGAACTACAAGCATGGGTCATATCTGCAACCAAATACACTTGCTTATAAAGTGTAAGCTTAAAAGTTAATCACAGGAGGCTGTACAGTCTCAGTTACCTAGATGGAGTATCAAAGATGGTGGGGCAGACTAATGAAACATTGTCATAGCAAGGGCAGGGTGAATAGTTGCCATTAAAAGATCAGCAATGCAATCACTTATAGATGGGGGAAGGGGTTGCATAAGGGTTGCTCTGTGTCCCACAGCACCAAATTCAGTTACAGCAGTTTTGTAAGTAAATAATGCAGCCTATGCACATGATCTTATTCTGAGAAACTTTTTTTCTGTGGATCAACACTTGAATAAAGTCCTAGGGCACATCCCTGGAACTTCCCAAATAGGTGGAAAGATAGACAAAAAAGACAAAAACAAAGATTTATAGGTAAATTGTCCTGCAGGTCAACCCTTCCATAACTTCTGGAGGGAGGTATAGACTATGCTGCTCAGTAAATGCAAGTACAAATGACCAAGGAAACACTCCAGAATATTCACTGCAGGCAGTCACCACCACCATGGAATGTCTTGTCACAGTAATAGGCTACTACCCTTCTGGCATTACAACACACCAGTCTATCAATATTCATTTCATAATTGCAAAGCCCTCTCTTTGGGGGAGCAAAAGACGCAAATAATTGATCTATTTGCTTACAATTGTGGACCTTGCACAGGTAAAGCCATAATGGCTAGTACCCTTAATAAAATATGGAGAGTAAACCAATTCCTCCGTTGTTAACATCTGATTAAAAATTACACCAAGAGATTAATTAATACAATGCCTCCTCACAAACTTCTTTTATAAAAAAAATTTATGATTCGATACATATGACTGCCTGGAATTTAAAAGTCAACTGTGCTGAGGAAATGACCACTAGGAAGTGTGTCTTCCAATACATAAACTTCAAATCCCTTGAACTACCTGGTTTAAAGGCAGACATACTACAGTCAGGTTTATTTTAGAAGATGGACAAAAATTTACATGAGACTTGGAATTAAAGGAAAAGGATGCCTTCTAACTCAACCCCGGATGACAATAGATATACTTAAGGACTAGTTAATATCCTTTTTAAGACACAAGCTTTAAAGAAAGCAAATAGGTCTACAACAATTGGAAAACATGCTACTTGCACAGCTACTGCTGCTTAAGATGGTATCAGCCAGTGAATGACACTGAAGCAGTGGGATGATGCTATGAAATAAGCATGTTTTGAAAATGTTGTTTTTCTGACACCATACTCCTTTAAGAACATGGAGCATTTTCCTCTAACGCACACCCATTGCTAAACTGATTTGTAATCCAGAATGACTATCTCATTTGTGGTCCAGTAGCCAGTACATGTACACACTAAATGTAGATTCATTTGTTATAAAGCAGTTTATGGCTTAATTACAGAAGCATTTACAGGAGGGGTGCTAATGATACATAATCAAATGGCCAAATATAGACTGCCTTTATTATCTGCTTTTAGTATTGTCAGAGGTGACAGACTAGGGGCAGAGTAAAATTAAAAAGAAAAAGTGCACATTCCCCCAATCAGTCTGTCTTAGCTGGCAATACAAAGAATCATTCACAACAGAAAAATACCAAATGCAATTTTCATTGTATATTTGTTTTCAGTTGTCCTCTTCTTTGTTTAGCTTGTTTTCTGATGAAGATTTGCTCAGATTAAGACAACATTATCCAAACTCTGATTTAACCTGTAAAAGGCTATTGAAATGTTGCTCAGGACTGCCAGAAAATTAACCAAAACTACAATGGATCTAGGACTTCCAAGGAAATCCTTTAGACTGAAATCTGCCTTTCAATGAAATCAGGGTACAAAGAGGACTTCAAAGCTTCAATTCTTGTGGTGAAAAAGGCAACTCATGTTCCCACATCTGGAGTGGAGGGCTTTGTTCCTGTACCGCTTTACTTAATCAGTTCTGTGGTCAGTGCACCTTAGAAAAAGATCTGTCCTTTTGCAGAAACCTCTGTTCAATCAGCCTGCATTTTTGTGAAATGCACGTTTTCTGTTCAAGAAGCTGTCATACGTTTGTCTCCTTGTACCATCATGTTCTAATGTTTGTTCACGTTTTACCTCTGCTGTTGAACTGGGTTGTGGTCTGCAAGTGTCCTTAATCCAGCCTACAAATAAATTATTTCAATGTGTACATTTTGAAGGAACAGTCATCTTCAGTAGGTATAATAATGCACTCCAGACTTGAAGAAATTGAATATAAAGGATAAGCAGGCTCAAGATACAAATATTTGGATATTCTGATCACATGGTTATCTGAAGCCAATAACATCATTACTAAGCTTTCCTATGTTAACTACAAGGACATCTATCCTTCCTTGTTAGGCTCCATACTCCTGGAGTTTTTGAGTTCAGAGATGGCTTTTAAAGTACTCTGAAAAAGTTTCAGGTGCCCTGCAATGATGATCAACATTTTTTTTTCTCTTCATAAACAGAGTCACGAAGCAACTACAGTCTCTTGCCAGTTCAGCACTAGTAACAACAAATGCCATTCATGCTGAAAGCAAAACACAGACATACCAAAGTGTATACAGGGTTTACCAGTGCACAACAGGTGAGACAGAACTCAAAATGATTTCCATTATCTTGTCCTTTTTGGGAAATGCAAAATGTTACCAGTCTTGGTCTTAGTGCGTTAATTTTCGAGTCACTACATGAACACACAAAAATACAATTATACTTAATATACTGAAAGGGAAATGCAGAAAGAGTAAGAGTGAATGCGGAAAAAAAATCGGTATTTGTGGAAAATTCATATTAATTTCCCATAGTATCAAGGCAACAGACAGACACACACATGCATGTATAAACCTGCAGACAAAGTATACAGAACCTCGAAATAAAAAGAATCTTCACCTTTAAGAAAATGTAATTTACAGTTTTCAGCCTGGCACCTGTAGTTTCAATCTCGTTTACTACGGAGAAAACTCTGCTAGCTGTTCCCTATCCCACAAATCCGATTTAATCAGACAAGCCAGCCAGCGTGGCTTGAAGTAAAAATGGATAATTAGTAAACAGAGAGCTACTTCAGCCCTTCATTGGCATTCGAGCCGGGCTAGTGTGTCGCATTTAAAATGCAGCCTGATGAAGTCTACAAAATCAAACCATTTGTTACTCCTATTGAAGAGGCTTCAGGCCACTTGCAATTAAATTGGAATTAGTGCTCTAGAATGAGATACGGCAAATTCATACTAAAAAGGTATCCTACTTTCAGACATCTGACTTCAACAGTTTTTTTTTTTTTTTTTTTAATTCCCTTACAGTTCTTCAGACTGTTTGCTGTTTTTCCCCCATTGTATCCTTCATCCCTTTCCTTGCACACTGTGAACTGAACAGTAGTTCAAGTTACTTTTGGTTATTTATGCATTTCGTACACACCAGACTCCACAACTGGCAGACAGAGCATGAATACAAGCATGACAACTGCTTCAGTGACAGCAGTTCTGCACAACATAGAACACAAGATGGGCAGGCTGCAGTACAATGCCATTTTTTTCTAACCAGAAAGTGATTTTTTTCTGAATGGTCAGGCTTCAGATATAAGAAAATGCAGTTTATAACAAACAATTTCAAATATTCTGTTCTGGTAAGCATGCACAATAGATACTCAGTGCACAGTTACTACAAAAGGCCCTATTTATTTTCATACAGAAAGATTATTTTTTAAGCACACTAAATCACTGCAGACATATGCATGCAGGCATTTACTGCACATGGTTAGGATATCAGATGCACCTGGGTTATGATCTGCTTGACTTTTCCATAATAATCATCTGAAGTGATTTTATCCTTATAATAAAACTTATTTTACCGAAAGTGCACTATATACCCTTCAAGTGGGGCATCATCAACCCGTAGTCTCTATTTTCCACATGAGGTTGGCGTGTCATTTCTACAATGACAATCATCTGCAGCCAAGGTTTACACTGCCAGGTGCTAGCCCAGCCACTGTCGTTCTTCCACACCACTCATCGATTTAGTGTGTCTAGTCCACCTACTGCATGTCTTTGTAGTGTGGAAGGAAACTGGAGCATCTGAATAAAATATACCCAAACACAATGAGGAAATGCAGACTCCACACAAAAGACACCCCCGGCCAGGAATCGAACCAGAGAACCTCTTACAGAGATTTTTCAAAGTATCTATTATTTTTAATTTTTATTTCATTTTTTACATTTACACTTATTGTGAATGTGGATAAGTGATGGAGTGTTTTTTTTGACAAGGGATGGCTACTATACCTTTAAGATAAGTGCCTTGTCTGACTACTTCTAGAGGTTATTTAACTTCCCTTGAATGAAATAATGTTACTCTGATTAAGTCCCACACTTTGAATGGGACAAAAGTGCTTAGTGGATGTATTTTTAATAAATAGTGTAAAATACCTTCCTGGAGTGCTTTGCTGATCTCTTGTGAACTACTAGAAATAGACCTTATGATTTTCATCAGTACCTGGTGGTACAGTGGTTTTGACTTCACTATCTACTGTTCCCTGCATTTGCTCTTGCTGTGAGGCAACAATGCTATCCACTACATTACTGTGCTGCCAGGGACACCATACATATGTGAACAATAACGTGCTTACAAACACACACACACCTTTAAATTTTTCCAACAAAATTGAGTGATGATGTAGCTATGTAGTATAGAAATGAAATCAAGAAGATTCCTACCATCTTTACTCAGTGAACATGTGCAAATGACTGGTTCAGATCAATGAATACTTAATTACTGGTGCCCATACCCAAAAAATCAGCATCAGTTTACTCCAATTATTTACTGTTAGGGATTGCCTGCTCAAGCTGTGAGAGTTCTGCTACAAAACTTTTGTTTTTTTCAGAATGATTGGCATGTCTGCAATGTTATTCAAATCACAGCAGCCAGTGGCAAATCATTTGGCTCAGATCATAAAATGGGGTTACACCCACACTGTGGCAGCTGACACGTACACTAGGACCTTGGTATGTCACTGCCACAGAATGACAATTTCCCTCATGCCACATATACAGTGTACGCCAGACTCTTCACGCATACCTACATACTTCAAGCCTGTCACATGAAGCAGAGCAAATCATGTAGTCTTCTTAGGTACAGAAGAAACATCAAAAGGTTAACACTAGAATAAAACCAAAAAACAAGGGGCTGAATCTCAGCAATACTGCCATGAACAGAGTTCCTAAAAAACATGAAAGTACAGTTGTGTACACTTACCATACATGTAGATGTTCGAGTGTATTCACTGTCGCAGTCATCACACTTGGGTTATCTGCCTGCAGGTAGCCCTCAGTCGGCCCGAATACCAGAGACTTAGTATTTCTGCGTCGGATGCCGTCACTCCAGGATTGACATCAGGTCATCAGGGGTATATAAAAACAGGCAGCTGATGCCATTACATCAGTTTTTCTTGCCCCAAATATCAGGAGCCCCCCAATAGGCAGCTAAGTTATGGTGGAGAAAACTCCACCAGTAAAAAGTAAATACCAATACCAATACACCTGTAAGGGGTGATTAACGGCCATAGAGAGCAGAGAGAAACCAGGGGGCTGGAGGGAAACCAGGACTGCAACAGTGAATACACTCGAACATCTACATTTACGGTAAGTGTACACAACTGTACTACGTTCATATTTCACTGTTGCAGTCATTACACTTGGGTGGATTCCCAAAGCTGAAGAAGGGTGGAAGCAGTCAAGAAGAGTTGGGCCTGGCTAGTATGCCTTGTAGGACTGCTGTTGCAAAACCTGCCCTGGATTTGGAAAAGATAGGCAGGTGGTAATGCTTGAAGGTGTGTACTGAACCCCAGGTAGCAGCTTCCAGGATGTCCCTGGTACGGAATCCTCTGAGAAATGCTGTAAAGGTAGATGTTGCCCTAGTGGAATGTGTTCTGACCCCCTGAGGGGCTTGTTTCCCATGGTGCTTGTAGCAGAAATGGATGCAGTGTGCTATCCATTTGGAAATAGTTTGTTTTGAAATGGCCTTGCCCTCTCTGCCCCTGCTGCAATGCTGACTTGTAACTGGTCAGATTTTCTGAAGGGCTTAGTCCTATTCAAGGTAGAATCTGAGCTGTCTGTGCATGTCCAAGGAATGCAGGATCCTTTTCCCTTTATTTTGGGGATTAGGGAAGAAAGTTGGCAAATGGATGGATTGGTTGAGAGCCACACTAGACACCACTTTAGGCATGAAGGAAGGGTTAGTCCAGACGGAAACCCTGTCAGCATGGAAAACAATGAAGGGTTCCACAGCCATAACTGCTTGTAGCTCACACACTCTTCTAGCTGAAGTGATAGCCAGAAGCAAGGCTGTTTTCCAAGAGAGGAAGTTTAAGTCTGCTGACGCAGCAGGGTCAAAGTGGGGATGTGTGAGCTTTTCCAGTACAAAGTTAAGGTCCCAAGCAGGGGTGGGTGCTCTCCTTGGTGGCCTTAAGTTGTTTGCCCCTCTCAGGAACTGTTTGATAAGAGGGTGCGAGAAGACAGGTGGCTATGTGTTGTAATGAGCAACAATGGCTGTAGCATGCATCTTAATGGAGGAGGTCAAGCACAGGTCTTTGTGGAGTAGATCTGCTAAGTAATCCAGGATTAGAGGCAGGGAGGGCAGAGTTGTGTCCTCTCCTTTAGACAGAATCCAGGAGCAGACCCTTTTCCACTTATCAGCATATGATTTTCTTGTACTGGGTCTTCTGGCTTCAAGAATGACATCCAGAACCTGCTAGCTTAGAGTTGCTTGGGAAGAATTCAATGAATAAGCCAGGCTGCAAGATTTAGGGTTTGCAGTTGTGGATGCAAAATCTGTCCCTCCTGCTGAGAGAGCAGGGTTGGGTTCTGGTGTAGGTGCCAGGGTGGCACCGGTGACAGGCTGAGCAGGAGTGGGTACCAGTGCTGGCGTGGCCAGTCCGGGGCAATCAGAATTGTCCTTGGTCTACCCTGTCTTATCTTGAGTAATACTCTTGAGAGAAGGGGCAGAGGGGAAAAGGCACAGACTGAGAGATTTACCCACTGAAAAGATAGGGCATCCACTTTCCAGGCCCTGCTGTGAGGATTCTTGGTGCAGAATTTGCTGAGCTGGTGGTTGTAGGGGGAGGCAAGGAGATCCACCTCTGGGGTCCCCCATTTCTGAATCAGAAGGTTGAAGGTGCTGGGCTCCAATTGTCACTCGTGTGGGTCTAGGCGATTTCTGCTTAAGTCGTCTGCCAGTGAGTTTTGTTTGCCTGGCAGGAATTGAGCTTGCAGATGGACTTGCATCTCCAAGGCCGTGTGCCACAGGACCATGGCTAATCTGCAGAGTGGGTAGGAGTGGGTTCCCCCCTGCTTGTTGATGTACCACATAACTGTGGTGTTGTCTGTTTTTATTAGCAGCTGTCCTGGAAAGAGAAGGGATCTGAAAGCTGTCAAGGAGTTCTGCACAGCTAGCATCTCTTTTTGGTTGATGTGCACATGAACTTGACTTGGGCTCCAGTAGCCCTGAATGCATTTGCCATCCATGTGTGCTCCCCAGGCATAGTCTGATGGGTCTGTGGTTGGGGGTCTGGGAGGCGTGGGGTTGAGAAAAGTCCCTTGTTTGTGGTAGCATGCTTCTGCCCACCAAAGTAACTCTGTCCTTAGGATATGATAGGAATGACTGCTTCCAGGACCTGAGAATGCTCGCACCAAAGACTTCTTAAGTACTATTGAAGTTTCCTCATATGCAGTCTTGCATATGGAATTAGCAGTATACACAAGGCCATGAACCCTAGGGCCTGCAGTATTTTTCTTGCGAATAGCTGGGTACTAGTGGCCATTTGTTTGAAGTAGGCTGTCAGATAGACTTATTTTTCTTAACTGAGGAATGCCATCTGGGATGTTGTGTCCAAGCTTGCTCCCATGAATACAATCTTTTGACTGGATACCAGTTTCGATTTCTTTTCATTGATGGTGTACCCCAAGGAAGTGAGACAGTGTTTGACAAATGTCAGGTACAACAGCAATTCCTGACTGTCCGCCTGAATCAGGCAGTTGTCTAAGTATCAGAAAATTTGGATAGTTCTCTGCCTGCAGTATGCAATGGCTGGAGCCAGACATTTTGTGAAAACTCTGGGCGCAACAGATAAGCCAAAGGGAAGTGCAGAGAACTGATAATGCATAGATCCTGCCCTGAAATGTAGATACTTCATGCATGACACCCTTATGGGGATGTGCATATAGGCTTCTTTTAAGTCTAGTGTGACTAACCAGGCATCCTTGGCTAGCATAGGAAGAAGCTGTTGCAGGGTAAGCATTTTGAATTTTGGTACCACCAAGAAGGTGTTGAGAATTGAAAGATCCAAGATTGGGCGCCAAGAGCCCTCTTTCCTGGGTACCAGAAAGAGTCTAGAGTAGAATTCTTGACTCCTCTGTTCTACTGAAACAGACTGAATAGCTCTGATATTGAGCAGGAAGGCCACTTGGCTTAGAACCTCTCCCACTGGTTTGGAGGAAGGTCTGGAAACCCGCTTGGGTTTGGCAGTGAATGGAAATAAAATTTGTACCCCTGGGCACAATGTTGAGGACCCACTGGTCCTGTGTGATGGACATCCAATTTTTTGCATAAAGGGCAAGTTTTCCTCCTAGGGGCACAACCAATTGGGTAGGGCTGGGGGAGTGGAGTAAAGAAGTCATTGTGAGTTTTCTCCATAAGGAGGTGGCTTACTACTTCCTGCTTTAGGGGTGGGGGCACGCCATTGCTTAGATCTCTGCATACCCTGAGACTGTAGTCTGGGTGGTCCGTTTCCTCTGGGTCTGGTTTGAGAAGGCCTGGAGGGGGCTGGAAAGGACCAGTGTTTAGAAGGGCAATGCCTACTGAATCTAGGGGATTTGCACTTGTAAGAATTCTTTGACAGTCTGCATAGACTTAGCTTTTTCTTCCATCTTTTTAAGAACCTCTTCTGCTTTGGTGCCAAACATACTGTCCTTGTTCAAAGGAGCATCTATAGTAACTTTGATTTGACATGGTCTGGCAAGGTCAGCCAAGCATGTTTTCTCAGTACATACCCAGTGACTGGTGTCCGGCAAGATACTTCTAGGGCATCAAAGCCACACTGCAAAGTATGCTTACTGACTTGGCTTACAGAGTGCATAAGCTCCGTCAATTCTTTATTTTCTGCACAGTCTGTAAAGGTTGACACTTTTTGTTTAATAAGTTCCATAATATGCTGCTGGTACTTCAGCATGTGAAAGTGACAATTCAATGCCCTAATAGCAAGAGTTGCAGAGGTATATACCTTCTTACCTGATCTGTCCAAAGCTCTGGAATCCCTGTCTGAAGGGGTGGGATTCTTGGCTATGGTAGCCTTGATACCTTTAGGCCCCTGGGAAATTATCTCTGGGTCAGCAGTAGTATTCTTGAAAAGAAATTTGTGAGTGTCAGGTACTCTGTACTACTGGTCTGCTTTCCTAGGGGAAGGAGGTAAAGTGTCAAGAGTAAGCCTGTGCTGAGGCAACTCTAGGAATTCTCGGGAGTCTCTTTTTGGACTGAGGATAGTCTTGGCATCACCAGTGGAAATGCTTTCAAGGTATGCAAGGTTTCACCAAAAGAAAAATCCTCTGGAGGGGAGGCAGAGGGAATGGATTCCTCTGCATCTGAATCCTCATAAGCAGATAAGGGCATGTCTTCATAATCAGAAATCTCAGTCACATCGGACTCATGGTCTGCAGAAGCTGTAGGGGACTGGTCTCTCATTCTCTTAGCAGGGGAAGGCTGACTTCCCCTAATCAGTGTAATAAGGTCTTCTGGCATTCTAAGCATTTGTTTATGTGGCATGGGAGCAGGTGCATGTGCTTTGGTTGTCAGTTTTCTAGGCGTAGTGCGTACTCTGGGCCTAAGAAACAAGGTAGTTTTGGTTAAAAAAGTTGTCGGTTTGAGTCGAACATCGGTTGAGCAAAGAACTGCCTCAGAAGCCGGTGCCTGCACAACGGCTCCAGACCCATCCAAGGTAGAGACATTCAAGGTTCCACAGTTGAAGAAGAGTCTCGCGGCATACCGAATGAGTCTCAGCAGAGGCCTGCAAATCCATTGAAGTGGGCATGAGGGGCTGCGAAAGCACCTCACCGAGTACCGATGGCCTGGCGACTAGCTTAAAGGAAGCATCCTTAGCAGCTTTGGACCTATGTGGTCTGTCTCTGTCTTTATCCTTTTTTTTTGGAAAATCGGTAGCCGGATGGCTTAATGTAGCCATTTCAGAATACAGAGATCGAGAGCGAAAGAATTTAGTGACAAAGAGAGCCCAACGACAAATAGTTCAGGTGTTAAACTAGGCACAAAACTGGCAGCAAGGTACGTCGTGGCCTCGACCTAAACAGGTGACGCAGTAAGAATGAAAATCTCTGTGAGGTATTTGCTTTCCACAGGCAAGACAATTAACTTTTTCTGACATCGGTTAGAGCAAGAAAAAAGGATCCAAATGGGGTAATTAGCTTTAGAAGACTTCAGGATTATTCAATTTGTAAACAAAAATTCAGGTAGCGGCCAACTGGAACTTGTGAACTGCTTCTGCTTCGGGCTCCTCGGCAAGAAAGACTGCTGTAATGGTGCTGGCTGCCTGTTTTTATACCCCTGATTACCTGAAGTCAGTCCTGGAGCAACAGCATCTGATGCAGAAATACTAAGTCTCTGGTATTTGGGCCGACTGAGGGCTACCTGCAGGCAGATAACCCAAGTGTGATGACTGCAACAGTGAAACACGAAGAACATCTTGCATGTAGAAAGTCGTATTCTTTTCAAAAACACTAACTGCAAAATGCTACCACACTGACCAAAAGAAAGAGCTTTAAATTAACTGATGTATTTTATGCAAGTATTAAAAAAAAAATCATAAATAACTTTATAGGACATCACAAATACAAAAGCTGCATACATGTTTTTCTTACTCAGTTTTCATCAGTCAATTGTATGCTGCCTTAGTTTGCCATCTACCCCTACTCTTTGTGCAAGCCAGTCCCTGTTTGGGCAGATGTCATTGGCCACTGGGAAGAAAAATTGCAAAAGTCCTGAGAATTTAGAAAGAATAGTCACAAGTTTCCTCTAAAAGCTGAATGGAAAAATTATTTTGCATATTATTATGCATCTACTGCCAATCATTAGTGGACCGGAGTTCCGCTGTGGCGACCCCTAACAGGGAAAAGCCGAAAGACAACAACAACATTATATGAAACAGAAAATTCAAATTCTGCAAGAGCAGCCTTTTTTTGTCAAAAATAGAAGTACAGTCCTTTGCACTGGTTGTGGGTACAGCTTATCCTGCAAAATTTTCAATTTTCATAAAAAATATCCCACTTTGGGAATATGAAAAAGTGGTAACCTAGTGCTTCCGGTAACAGATATTTAATCACCCACTAGCATAGACCTCCTGGGGAAAAAAAGAAAAAACTAAAACTGTCTACTTATTACTTCAAAAAATAAGCATTCACTGTGGCTACCAGCCTATGGGCATATGAGGAGGTCAAACGTAACATTTAGCTACATGCTTTGTAGGGAATGAGTCAGATCTAGATGACATTACAAAATGCTGTAAGCAAATGACAAATACAGCTGTGCAAGGGCAGCACAAAAAGAGAGAGTGTGGGAATAGTCCAAACATAAAAAGAAGCAACAGTTATCATAACTTATTTCTCAAAGCAATCCACTTGGGTAAATGACAAATTGTTCCCGTGATCAAAAGGATACTTATCAAGTGCAGACATAACACTGCCTTTGTGCGACAGGATGAACATGTAAAAGCATCCAAAGTCTGATCTGCAGACCAGGCTCTAGAAGAGCTGCTCAGGCAGGGGTTGAAGGGAGTGGCTAATTCTGGGTGCCTCATCCTGGTGGAGGGGTTGGTTACAGGACAAAACCCGAGGATCAGACTGCAGACATTTGCTTTGTGCAAGAAAGGTGGGATATTAGAACATGGGCCCACCAAAGAGATCATCACTCTAGCTAAACACGGTGGGCCTGTCAAAGTATTCATCATCAACACTGCAGCCTAACTTAGCAGGTATTGCATTGCACCTGCCAATCAACAGTGGGTGAAGAGGAGCAAAAACTCCAGCTCTCACCTCCCGTGCCAGATGTCCTCAGATGCTAGTAACTGGTGATGGGGGAGCACAGGAAGAATAGCTCAATGGATAATGGAGACCTCACTGGTTATAAGAATATCATTGGTCCACAAACAGCATAATTTTAAATCATTAAAAAAAAAAAAAAAAAAGAGAGAGAGTATGAGAACGCAATTCAGAGATGCTTTTGATGAGAGGGAGGGTACATAATCAGAATGAGGTGTAGGCATGCAATAAGTCAAATGGGTAAGATAAAATGGACAGCAGCACTGGACAGAAAAACAGAAAAAGGGAAACTGGAAGGAAAACATTTGCCTGATGTTTGGTAAAAGAAAGGAAAGGTGTGCTATAAACTGATTTGGTAAAATCATTTGGGGTGGGGGAAAAAAAGAAGAATGAACAGGGAGGCAAACCACACTGTTAAATTATAGAACAAAACGCAAAAATATCTTCTGGCCTTGAAACAGAACCAAACTCCATCAGCAGACAAAACCTTATTATTGTTGGCCATGCTGTTCATACAACTGCAGTTGGAATGACGTGCTATAGTCCCAAAAAGCAAAATTCTCTAACAGATCAGGGATGCATGAAAAAATAGGCTTTAAGGACTCGCATGTTGAAAGTCCATGCTAAAAACAGCCTATAATTAGCTGGGGGGGGGCACAAAAAATATTAAAAGCAACACAATCCCAAAACTTACAATGTTAAGAGGCGTGTCATTTTCAGAACATGTACAAACAAGTATTTATGAAAAACATTGCAAAGCAAAATACTGCTCTGAAATGTGCTGTCTTTCAAGAGAAGTATAAAGCCAGCAAAAAACTGAGTAAACAGGCAACACTACACTAAGACTGAATGAAAACCAAGGGAACACAAAAGGGGTGGAAACAGTTTGGATGGATAACGCCAAAAAAAGACTCCATCTTGGGGGTTAATTACAAAGAACGTCACATTACTCACCATTATTCTGAGTCAGATGACAAATCACTAAAATATCTTAGCAAGGCCAAATGCACACCTCCTTCAATTAATTAATCTAGCATGGCCTTCATGTTGCAAGTCCATGCTGCCTTTTACTGTGTCCCTCTGGTAAGAACATATTAACACTTTCCAAGTAATGCCATCAATTTTCTAACCATTAGGGTTAAAACAGCAGTTTTCTGCCTCTCCCTTGTTCACAGATTTATGAAGACTATGTCAGACTTGTTACCAGTGCAACATTTTTTCATGTAGTTCATCATGGCCAATCCTTTCATCCACCTTCAGGTTTAATGGGTCATTTAAAACATTTTCTGTGTCAATTGACATTTATCATCCCCTTCCACAAGCATATGCACATGCTCTGTACTGGCAATACCTATACTGTTTGGTTCAGATGACTCCTATACCTATTGATGACCACTTAAACATCTATTTTATTCATCTTACTAACAGCAACTGCATGTGATTCATAAATGTGTAACAGTGTACTTTTTCACTTCTGGGAATGGCCATTGCTCAGACAATCCCTGTAAACCAGCCTTTAAACAAATAATTACCTCCCCTGATCTCTTCTGCTTTATCCAATATGTTTCACTCTTCTATTCCTTTTGCATTTCCTCATGCTTACTGAATGCTTCACATTTCTGATCAGCCTAAAGTGAGATGCTGGCAACAAGCAAGGACGGCAGAAGCACTAGGAAAGGGAACAAAAGATGTCACTGCTTGGCTAAACAGTGATGGCACTCAACGTTTCCTTACACCAGTGGGCTGACCCTTCTCTGGGTGCATCACACAGTTCATACTTTGCTCCTACTGCTTTAGACAATTAAGCATGACTATATGAGGCATGGGAATATGGCCACATAACAACCATGCTAGCATTAAGAAGGGATTTGCAGGGCAGAAAAGTACATAGACAGCCACAGCTGAGCTGGACCAATGGTTGTGAGGAATTAAAAAAAGAAAAGCAGAAATATAACAGTTAACAGTATGAAAATAATCCTTCTCTGGGACTACTTCTTTCTGCTGTTCCTATTAGGATTTGCCACAGCGGATCATCTGTTTCCACCTCTTCCTGTTCTCTGCATCTTGCTCAGTCATACCAACCACCTGCATGTCCTCTCTCACCACATCCATAAACCTTAACTTAGGCGTTCCTCTTACCTGGCAGCTCCATCCTTTACGTCCTTCTCCCAATATACCCAGCATCCCTCCTCAGCATATGTCCAAACCATTGCAATCTCACCTCTCTGGCTTTGTCTCCAAAACGTCTTACTATTTTAACAAGCACACTTTTTTTTTCTTTGCACTGTATCATGCAAGTTATGATGTATTTTAAATAAACAATGCTGTGTTTCTTGAAGTGCTGTTATTCTTCACAGGCGGACTGAGGCATCTGGTGAGTTGTGTCATGGTGCATTTTCCCTTGTCATTCCTTATTTAGTTTTTTGTCTTTTTAAAATTATTTGTTTATTTTTTTCAAATATAATGCTTTGTAAACTTATCATGGCCCAACTCTGTGTACTCCTTGGAAATGTCACCTATGGCATAGATCCACAGACTTTAGTGGACATGTCTCTGTGCATACACAGTAATGGCTCCTTTAAAAAGTTTCTGAGCACTTCAGATTTTCTCCTGTGTTTGTTAACAAGGTTAAAGCCCACTATTTATTCTCAGTGACATGAGCACAGGAAAAACAACTTAAATGTTTTAACTGAAGTTGAGACCAATATTGTTCACTAATGGGGCACAAATTCTGTTTGTTACATTATGCACCACATTATGTGGTACAAAAGTAAGAAATGCAACAATGACAAAATACTGAGAATTTACCAGAGACCTGCGGCTAATCAACAACAGAAGAAATCTGTCAAAATAAACAAGTCCTGCAGAATGGGTTCAAAGGTCTAATCTCAGAATTCTCTATAAAAACCTGCCCATGAGAAGCTGTGCATCAGTTAGGTCAGACTGCAAATCAAGTAGCATTAAGCATTTTGCTTTCTGGATCACCATAAGAATGAGCTGGTTATAAATTCTTAACTGAACGACCATCACCCCAACTTAAATACATAACCTGAATTACAAGGGCTACAGCAAGAATCGTTACTTTTTGTATCTGATGTTTGGTGCTCAGTTGCTCTTTCCAGACAAATGTAACATCATTGAAATAATGTTATGAACTCCGGGTGCAAGGATAATCATAGCTAGTTATGTAAATGCAATACTGTGTGCTGCAGATCATAACTTTGTAGTGTGCTGTGTTTCTGCACCTGGGTTGTGACTGAAAAGGACCAGGATCAGTCAGCAAGCACAATGAATAAATAATGTTAAGTAAATAAATTAACTACAACCTGTTGTATTAGATTTTGGCTATCTAACAACTGTAACCGGCACAATTAATTTAAGATCAGAAAGATCAATCACATCTACAGACAGAAATGTCATTGCAGAGAATTTCTCCTTTTTTTCTTTTTGCTGCATGGAATTTTTATTGTCGGAGCTATTTTATTTGCAGTGGTTCAGTTGTTGCCAGTATCAGACCCCCACGACTTGCCAGTTCTATAGCTCTCAAGAAAACATCAAAAAAGATCAAATCCAAGTTAATTAGGGAAATTGAAAAGCTCAAAAAATCATGATACTGCATTAAAAAAAAAAAAAATAAATTATATATATATATATATATATATATACACACTATATATATATATATATATATATATATATATATATATATATATATATATATAGGCTGTTTTTCTGCTCATCCTTGGATATCACTTTGCCAGTTGAATCCTATCGCTCCAGCTGGAAAGAGGCTCACCGGTATAGGCCATCTTTAGTACTTCATGACCAAGGGATAAATGGAGTGGACAAGCAAAAGGGTTTACATACTGCGTCTGGCTGGATTGTGGTGACCTATTCTTATCTTTCTAGTGTTGCACTGGATTACATGTGCAATATATGCAATGGGCTGCAATGTGCTACAATGGGGAGGGGGAGTCATCCCACATGCACAGTAGCATGCACTCTACAAACTTCCTCCAACTTCCTTTGGTCCCTGATCACACCCTGAGTTAGGAAGGCAGACTTTCCTTATCATTCTTCCTCCCTTCATGGCAGTTTTAGCAACAGCCCCAATGCTATTTGAACCAGGACCATTTGGGTCATAATCTGGGATTCATCCCTCTAAACCATGAAGTCAGCTGCCACTGCAGAGATACTGTTTATAACATCACAAATCAGCAAAAGACGGCACACATTTACTTTAAATTTATGTACTTGGAACTGCTAATACACCCATCTTTATCTATGCTAACATTGTAATACTGTGTTCATTTGTTGAAGGGTCAGTGTATTAAGATAAAGCATGTATTCATAAGAGGAGGCATTCTTTTAAATATAGAAACATTAAACAATGCAAATGCTACACAATGCAAGTCAGACATCCAGGAAAGCCCATATTGTTCACTCAAGCCTTTCCAAGAAAGCTTCAAAGTAACATGTTATTTACCACCCACAGAAAAAGCTACCCAGTAAATATCTCTGACATTTCAAAACAAACTTCAAAACAAATTATTGGCAAAAAGTCAAAGTAGCACAAAACAGTATTAATGCATTAACGTGTGTGCGTGTGTGTGTGTGTGTGTGTGTGTGCGTGCGTGCGTGCGTGCGTGTGTTTAAATCACATCAGAATTACATCAGTGAAGCAGTGGGTATGATGTAATGTGCATCCAAGTGTTACCTTCCACAGCCTAAACTATAATAAGCGGTTTCTAGCATTTCAAACACAGAATATGTAAAAGTCCATAGAGGTCCTAGCCAGGGTTGGTCTCCTGCAATCAACTAGGCCATGAATGAAAATATAAAGCCCAAATGGAGTCTTTCAATTGCAGCTGATTCATCAGCAATCATCAAGACTATATTCAGATTTAGTAACCAGTCATTTTCATGTACATGAAAAGCATACAGGCAAAAATAAAAATCACAACTAAAACCAAGGTGCTGTATTAGCAGATATACACAATGTAAAGTGAGAATTAGAGTTAAAAATTACATTTTCATTTTAGGGTAGGGGTCTTCTGCATAAATAAAATATAAAACCATAGGAACTGTATTTAGCTTATTTCTGAAGTTGTCCTATGGCAAAACAATGTTAATACTTTTTCCACAGAGGAAATATTCAATAATTTACTTTTGTTTTATTTTTTAAACAATAAGGTTTGCATGAAAAAAAAGACAAATCCACAGTTTCTCCTCTCCATTAAATTGGCTTAACGGTTGGGTGCAATGGCAAAATCTAGTTATATATATGATCCCAGGCCAGACAGGCAAAAGCATTTCTAGCCTGAAAGAATGGTACTAATGCATAGGTTTGCGACAATCTAACAGTCTATCACACTAGCGTTGTTATATATGGATACCTTCACACACGCACAGGCATATGCATAATACAGCAATGCATCAGCTATGATTCTACTGGGATGAAGCAACAAGCATTTCAGCAAAGGCTTAAGAAGGAGTCTGTTTACGTGTAACGCTTGACAAAGACCTTGTGAACCTGCTTGACAATACTGTAAGTAACTACAGCGATGGTGATGAGGGTCACAACTTAAGAGAGGTGATCTCCTTAACAGAATTCATAGAAATGGCAGATTATCCATGCCCAAAGACAGGACTTCTTTACCACATACTCATCTCCTCCAAAAATAGGCACACTTTACAAGTGTATTGATGAGTCAAGCAGTCAACATGCCTTGGACAGTGTCCGATTCTTCAGTCAAGAAGTACTCTCTTGACCTGCACACTGCATACAAGTGTAGCAAAGAAGAGCACTGCAGCACAGACACCGAGACAATGTTTCATTGTACCCATCTCTGTAAAATGTATTTCTGACACGAGTAGAGCGAGTTGTGCAAACAACTTGATCTACAGCAGTACTCTGCTACTGGTGCTCACATTAACACTAGGAAATAAAAGACACACTCACTCTATTGCATAACTATCACGGAGGATGGCTATACCAATGACTGATAACTTTATCAATTAGATCAGAAACCAATGACATCTAATGCCACCTAAAATGAGGTCATCAATGGCCTAATTCAGAACTTTCAGCCTTGACTGCTAAGTCAGCAATTAGAGGTTTTGCGATGAGCCTCAGAAACTGGAAGGCTGATAGGAGACAGAGAACTGAGGACCTCAAGCAGCTCATCCTTGCAAAAGGGAGGGGGTGGAGTCAGGCTAACACATACTCTTCTAATGACTCCTAGTGGAGATTGGTATTACCTGCACAAAGCACTCCACAATAAAGGAAGGATAGTGACCATGAATGGTGATGACAAGATGTGTGCACACACTGCCAGAAAAATCAGAAAACAGGTGAAGATCTTATCTTGCCTTCATCTGCTCTGGACCCATGCACAGCCTCCCAGCACCTTATCAAGCCCACTGTCAGTTTTGAAAGGGCACTCTCCCCAGCCTAACATAATACACACACACACACACACACACACACACACACACACACACACACACACACACACACACACACACACACACACACAATCATGAAAAGGCACATTTTGGAGGGGGTGTCCTATCACCGGGGTGTACAAGTTGAATTGATGGAAGTACTAGGAAAAACTGGGGCAGCATTTATTAGTTGTGACTAAGCTTGCAGGTTCTGGGTTCACTGGGTGACAAGACATTGTCCACAAAATGGGGCAATAAGAATAACAAGTTCAAATAAACGCGAAACTCTTTTTCAGTGGTAGCATGTTCACCACCTCAGCATACTTACCTTCCAAAACATAGTCCATGGAAATCACAGGTACCAAACATGGCCATTTCAAAACAGGGTACAGCTGTGATTCTGTATCAAAGGCCACTCCTGGGTATCTGTGAGGGAACTTCATGTACATATGTGGTGGTTGGCACCAGTAACAAATAACGACAACACGACTGTGGCAAGGTATGCACCATGCAAGTCATGGCATACAAATTGCTAAGGAAATACCAGTGCCAATGGGCCTTAAACAGATGCAGTTCAGCAGGCACTCAAATAGTAGATGTTTGAGCTCCCAACAACCAAATGTCCTCATTACTGGATAGTTTTACTACAATGTCCTTAATGCTTTCTAACAAATTCACTGTTTCCATGCCAACAACTACAACTTTTCCTTCTCCTCTAAATCTTCAAATTATGCCCAAGACTGCTATGTGCACCATTTGCTTTTTCTAACAACATTTTTTCACTTTAAAAATAATTATACAAAATGGTTTAAATACAGACAGAAGTAGTGATCAATTACCAGAATTCCTGGCATATTTCTGTAGAGGTGTTTTTTGACTATGTACTCCATGGGCTGCCCAAAGACACAAATATCTTATTCTGGAAATGCAAGTTGATATATAGTCGTGCACACACCTTAAGATTTTTTGTGTTCGCATTCATAGAGTATATTAAAATTAAAACAAACAACTGGCACTGGCTTTCAGTTAGCTAAACAAAAGCATGGCTCTCCAAATCAATAGGAACATTCTAATTAACTTAAGGTAACTAAATAAAAGCTCTGTCTTCCTATAGTTAAAAACCTCATTTTCCTAACTGCAGCAAAAAATATGGTACTTCAAATTACTTCAAAACAGACAAAAATCCACAAATAGGTAGGCATTCATCTGCACCGCTACCAGTTAAAATTGCTCAGTTCATGGTCATCCAACTTGTTTCATTACAAACTGTCTGGTACTTGTAAACACATGTGAATAAAAATGTATGCACTCTTTTGGTAAGAAAATAAATGCAGCTGTCACAACTGTCCTGCAGAGAAATGGGATTCTAAATATGCTTTTTCAGTAAAACAAATTACCTTGTTCCCAACAAACAGAAAATCAAAGCTCTTCAGCTGGACAGTCAGCTCCCTGGTGAATAAACTGCAATTTACTCCAAATTCCAAGTTATGAAAAAAAAATCATTTGGCATACAGAGTGCACTGTACTATGTTTATATATGGAAACTGTGTGTCTACATGTACATATTTGCAGACATCTGCAATTTGCTCCAAATTCATTGTTAAAAAACGTACTTCGAATAAATGAAGGCAGAGTGGACTGAATTTCAAAAACCAAGTATTTTACTCACATATTTATATATGTGAAAATGCGGGTGTCAGTTACACACAAATGCATACACACGTGTCTGTGCACACAGATCTACTGAAAAGAACGAACAACCAAAATCTTGACGTTCACAAAACTGATAATAAAAAGGGCAACTTTGCAAATGTCAACACAAGTGCTAAGCAAAATTCTAGGTGCATGCAAAACAAATAAAAAAAATCATAATAAAATATTGGTTTTGCAGGGGGAAAGGCCCTCTGCATGCCCCACATCCCCTGCTAATTATTTATAACCACTCAGATCACAATCTCAAAAGAAGGGTCTTATTTTCCCTACACAACAGATTGCCAATCTTGGATACCTGTTGAGAAGTCAACCAGACAGTCGACATTTCAGTGAACCCATTTACATAGCTATATAAACATATACATGCGCACACACACACACACACGTGTGTATGTATGTATATATACGTATGTTATATATATATATATATATATATATATATATATATATATATATATACACACACACACACACACACACACATATGCACATGCAAAATAAGGATATAAATAGACATACACACACTGGAAAAAATGCTTTTACTGCATGCCAAATTTGTGAAATTCACTGGTGATGAAGTTGGTCAAATTATATTAGCTTTAAACTTCAACAGGGTGACTCAAATAATTCAGTACTTTTTCCCTTTCTCCATGGTTGTGTGACCCTGGAATAGGTTTCTCTTGGTCCACAGTTGTACAATCCTGGAGTAAGTTTAAGTTTCAGGGTTGTGAGGGCAGAGTCTCCATGTCAGGGTGTGTGGATGTCAAAACTCCCCCAATTAAAAGCAATTTTTTTTTAATATGTGATGGCAATCACAAATGTAATGCAGTTTACATTTACAGTAATTTTTAGATTTTTACTTGTGATAAAACTCATTGTTTTCTGTCAGTCTCATCACTGACAATTCATTATATGAATGTGTGTGTGTGCGTGTGTATATGACAGGATGTGTAAGATATTTATTTGGCATCTGATTACGCAGCGAAGGCCTGTAGAGCAAAGCTCCAACATACATAGTTCAATTAATAAACCAAAATGGTAAATAATGGGGGTTTGGCACAATGGTTCATAGGTAGGTATTGGGCTATTGGTCCAAGGGCCTAAGTAAGCCTAGCCAACAAGGTTCCCTGGCTTACACCACCCAAGAAAGTTATTTTCCTTTGCCCTGGTCGAGCAGAGCCACAGAAGTGATCCCCGGGGTGCATTTCCTATTTCCCATCCACTCATCAAGATTTTTCTTGAAGAGTGCTAATGAGGAACTTTGTTTGACATAGATGGGTAGCTTGTTTCAGAGTATGGGAAGTCTCTGGGACAGGAATCTATCCCTCCAGCATGCCCTGTTTACTGTGGTGACACGGTTTAGGTCCCTAGAGCATGTAGCTTGGAGGGATTGGGATTTCTTTAGGTGCAGCATGTCCAACAGCTCTGGGATTGACATAGCTTTATATGTTAGGCAGAGATCACCTCGAAGTAGGCAATATGCTACAGAGTAAAGCTGGAGTTTTTTGAGACTGTCAGTGTAGGGCATATGTTTGAGGCCAGTAATCCTCTTTGTGAGGTACTTCTGTGGCCTTTCCAGCTGCTGCAGATGTCTTGTGAGGTAGATTCCAAAAGGGGCGTTGTACACTATAATGGGTCTAATGAGTGTCGAGTAGAGTGGAACAATGACCTTTGTTTTTCCTGGATGAGAACCCTTTTGTGATGAGGTGCATCATGTAGAATGATTTCCTGACTATTGTGGCGATGTGATTATCAAAGGAGAGGCTACTGTCCACCTGGGTCTCAAGGTCTCATCACATATTTGGCATTAGACTGCTGCCTATGTAGTAGTTCATGGGTACAGAGTTTTTACCAAAAGGGATGACAATGCACTTTTTAGCACTGAGCTTAAGGCCATGGCTCTGACACTAGGCATATGTCTCTGTGAGGCCCTTCTGTAGGATGTCCACATCATTTGGGGACTCGACTATGGCTCCTAGCTTGCAGTCATCTGCGAGCTTCATTAGCCAAAGGCCTTCTGTGTTAGCCTGTACTTCAGGGAAGTAGATACCAAACAGGAGAGTTCCCAAGACTGAACCCTATGGTACTCCACTTGTCACTGGTTTGAAGTCAGATTTGCAGTCTGCAACTTTTACAGTGTGGGTTCTGTCAGTGAGCCACTTGGCAACCCATCGTGTGACATAAGGATTTACACCTAGTTTAGTGAGTTTATCTATAATTCCAGAATGGGGGATGGTGTCGAAAGCCTTGGCAAGGTCAAGATCGGCTGTGTGAACCACCTTACCCTTGTCTACAGCTTTGGTGACTGCCTCAAAGAAGTCGATCAAGTTCAGGAGGCATGATCTGCCTTTCACAAACCCGAACTGGGTGGGGTCCAGAGTTTGGTGGTTACCGATGTCTTTGTTTATGAGTTCCATGATGATACGTTGCATGGCCTTACAGACCAGGCTAATCAGGCTAACAGGGCAATAGTTCCCAGGATCAGTGGTAGCACCCCCTTTGTGGAGTGGGATAAGTGATGCTGTGCCCCATTCAGTGGGCACAAAGCCTGATGTGAGGCTATGATTGAACATGGTGCTTAGGTGGGGGATCCAGTTCGTTCTGAAGTTCGTGTAAAACGTAGCCTGGGATGTTGTCCTGTCCCATGGATGCTGTGTTTTTGGCTTTAGGGAGTGCAGCTTTTACCTGCATAATTGTGATTACAGGAACTCTGCATTCTTCCTGTATAGATATGGGCCCTTTAGGGGGTGAGAGGGCGGTAACGTTAGCACTGAACCGATCTGCCAGGATGTTGGCAATATCAATTGGTTCTGTAATTTTCATGCCGTTGTGCTATAAATCAGAGCAGATCTGGGTGTTGCCATTGATATTCCTGACACAGCTATAGAATGCTTTGTGGTTGTCCTTAGAATCAGTGGTGATTTTGTTTTTGTAGCTAGCTTTGGAGGATCTTATAAGGGATCTTAGCTTCTTACTGAGGCTGACCAGGGGAGCTCCTCCATTCATGGGATTTTACTCTTTTGCAACAGTTTCTTCCTTCTGTTGTAGTTTGTTTATGGCATGGGACCACCAGATTAACTTCCTTTTTTTGGAGGATAGCGTCTTGGTTCTGTTCGGGATAGCAGGATGCATGTACTCCTGTAAGTTCTTATAGAGTGCATTTGTGTAGGATTCAGCAGTTGTAAAGTACAGTTGTGTACACTTACCATAAATGTAGATGTTCGAGTGTATTCACTGTTGAAGTCCTAACAAATGGGTTATCCGGCTCCCGGTAGCCCTCAGTCGGCCAGAATACCAAAGGTAAGTAAAAATGACATTGGTTGCCATTGGTTGTAAAGGATGTCAGGGTGTCCGATACAAAAGGAGGCAGCCGACGTCACTTGCTCAGTCTTTCTTGCCATAACACTCAGGAGCCCCCAGAAAATAAGTCTTAAACCAAAAACCAATTTGACAAATAAATTAAGCCTGTACCTCAGGACAATAGAATAGGAGAGGACCACAAAAAGGGGGAAGGAGGGAGGGAAACCAGAACTGCAACAATGAATATACTCAAACATCTACATTTATGGTAAGTGTACACGGCTGTACTATGTTTATAGTGTTTCACTGTTGCAGTCCTAACAAATGGGTTGATTACCAAAGCCCAGAGAAAAAAGTGGGGAGGAACCAACAGCATCAAGGGTTGAAGATAATGACCTGCAACACCGCAGTGACAAACCCTGCCCTGGCTCTGGAAAAAGTACAGTTTTGTACCTACCATAAATGTAGATGTTCGAGTGCTAATACAGCTGCAGTCATAACAGATGGGTTTATCCTGCCGTCAGGCGGGTCCTCGGTCGGCCGAATTCCAAAGTCTAGGTCTGGCGTCGGATGTAGTCACTTCTTCCCTGACGTCAGTGCGGCAGGGGTATAAAAGAACCAGCCGACACCATTTTCTTCAGTTTTTCTTGCCCCAGATGTCAGGTGCCCCCAGAAGGAAGGCAAAACATAAATTTATGTAATAATGCAATGCAATATAATCAAAAAACAGTAGTTGCAAGTAAATACTCCATAAAAGAATACCCCAATCAGGTTGTATGAGGAGGTGTTAGCCATTAGGCCTGTCCCAAGAGGGGAAGGAGGGAGGGAAACCTGGACTGCAGCTGTATTAGAGCACTCGAACATCTACATTTATGGTAGGTACAAAACTGTACTATGTTCATCGTGCATACAGCTGCAGTCATAACAGATGGGTAGAATCCCAAAGCTAAAAAAGGGGTGGTAGGCACTAAGTGGAACTAGGAGGAGCAAGGATGCCCTGCAAGACTGCAGTGGCAAAGCCCGCTCTATATTTGGAGTATAATGGTAGATGATAGTGCTTGGAGAAAGTATGTACAGAACTCTAAGTGGCTGCTTCCAAAATATCCTTGGTAGGAACCCCCCTGAGGAAAGCTGCAGAGGTAGCTGTGGCTCTTGTGGAGTGAGATCTGATGCCTGTAGGTACAGTTTTACCATGAAAAGAATAACAAAAGCGTATGCAGTGGGCTATCCATTTTGAGATTGTCTGTTTGGAAATATGCTTCCCTTGAGCACCTGTAGCATAGGACACAAAGAGTTGCTCTGATTTTCTGAATGGCTTTGTTCTGTCCAAATAGTAACGAAGCTGTCTGTGAATGTCCAAGGAATGTAGTAGTCTCTCCCCTTTGTTTTGTGGATTAGGGTAAAAGGTACGTAAGTAGATAGCCTGATTCAAGGCTATCCTGGATACTACCTTTGGCATAAAGGAAGGGTTGGTTCGTAAGGAAACTCTGTCCTGATGGAAAATGATGAAAGGCTGCACAGCCATGAGGGCTTGTAGTTCCGAAACCCTGCGTGCTGAGGTGATAGCCAGAAGGAAGGCTATTTTCCATGACAAATATTGCAGTTCTGTTGAAGCAGCTGGCTCAAATGGAGGCAGGGTCAGTTTTTCTAGAATTAAATTGAGGTCCCAAGCAGGTACTGGTTGCTTCCTTGGGGGTTTTATATTCTTAGCCCCTCTGAGGAACTGTCTTAAGAGAGGGTGAGAGAATAAAGGAGGATCAGTGTTGTATTGAGCAGAAATGGCTGAGGCATGGATTTTGATGGAGGAGAATGAAAGTCCACTGCTTAGCATCACAGCTAGGTACTGTAATATTTGAGGTAAATTCAGTATTCCACGATTCTGACCCTTTTTCTGATTCCAGGCACAAAATCGTTTCCATTTTGCGGAGTAGGCTTTTCTAGTAGAAGGCCTTCTGGCCTCCAAAATGACATCCTGCACCTCCTTGGAGAGTAGGGTCTGTTGTGAATTTAGGGAATCCTCCATACGGCTAGATTGAGTGTTTTCAGCTGACTGTGAAGAGTTTTGAAGTTGTGCTGAGAGGCATTAGAGGCAGGATCCATGGTGGGGAATGCGTCAGGCTCCTCAGGAGTGGGTTACCAGTGTTGTCTTGGCCAGTCTGGAGCAATGAGAATCATCTTTGGTCTGTCTGCTCTGGCTTTTAATAGAACTTTGGGCAGCAGAGGAAGAGGTGGAAAGGCATAAACTGTCATTGTTGTCCAACTGAAAGAGAGTGCGTCCACTTTCCAGGCCTGTGGATGATAGGTCCTTGAGCAGAATTTTGTCAATTGGTAATTTCTGTGGGTAGCAAAGAGATCTATGTCTGGCCTTCCCCATGCTTGAATTATCTTTGTAAAAACTTGAGGATGCAACTTCCATTCATGTGGATCTGTCATATTTCTGCTTAGGTTGTCTGCCAGCGTGTTTTCCTTGCCTGGCAGGAACTGTGCTTGAAATTGGATTTGTAATTCCAGAGCCATGTTCCAAAGAGACATGGCTAGCCTGCACAGGGGATATGAATGGGTTCCTCCCTGTTTGTGTATGTACCACATCACTGTGGTGTTGTCTGTCCTTATCAATAGCTGGCCTGGATGCAGTAGGTCTTTGAAAGCCATAATAGCATTTATTACTGCTAGCATTTCCTTTTGATTGATGTGTAGGTGCTTTTCTTTTTGGGACCATTTGCCCTGAATGCACTGATCTGTCATGTGCGCCCCCCCAGGCGCAGTCCGAGGTGTCTGTTGTGATGATTTGATTTGCTTGAGGCAAGCAGAATGGGAGACCTATGTTTCTTTGGCATGCTTGAGCCCACCACAGAAATTCCTTTTGGAGGCATGGAATCAGTGGTATAATTGTTTCCAAACTGTGGCTGTGTTGAGACCATAAGTTTTTTTAGGTACCACTGAAGTTTCCTCATATTCAGCTTTGCACATGGGATTAGCAGGATGCAAGATGCCATGAATCCCAGAGCCTGCAGGATTTTCCTTGCAGTCAGCCTGGTGAAGGTTGCCAGTTTTCTGAAGTATTGAGTTAGTTGCCCTTGTTTCTCTGGCATGAGGTAGGCCATGTGGGTGTTTGTATTCAAGCTGGCACCCAGGAAAAGTATTGTTTGAGAGGGTATTAGTCTTGATTTCTTTTTGTTGACTGTGCATCCCAGAGAGTTCAACAACTTTATTACAAACGCCAGGTGTTTCAGAAGTATGTGTTTGCTGTCCGCTTGGATCAGGCAGTCGTCCAAATATGGATATATTTGTATCCCTTGAAGTCTGAAGAAGGCAATTACTGATGCCAGGCATTTCGTGAACACTCTGGGTGCAGTAGATAAGCCAAAGGGCAATGCAGAGAATTGATAATGGGTTGAACCTGCAAGAAATCTGAGGTATCTTCTGCAATCTTGTCTGATAGGGACATGCGGGTATGCCTCCTTGAGGTCCAATGTTACCAGCCAAGACTCCTTGCCCAGCATGGGAAGAAGCTGCTGTAATGTGAGCATCTTGAATTTTGGTACGAGTAAATATGTGTTTAGGATGGATAGGTCCAAAATAGGTCTCCAATCTTTGTCCCTCCTTGGTAAAAGGAATAGTCTGGAATAAAAAACCTTGACCCTGTTCTTGTGCAGGTACCTCGAATAGCTTTCATATCCATGAGAGCTGAAATTTGTTTTTGTGCCTCTGCCCTTTGATTGTGTGGCAGGTTTGGCATGCCTCTCATTTTTGGAAGGGTGTGAAAGTGGAATCTGCAGCCTCTGTCTATAATGTCCAAGATCCATTTGTCTTTTGTGACAATATGCCAATTTTTCGAAAATAATGCCAGTTTTCCGCCTAAAGGTGCTGCCGTTAGAGCTTTGCTTGGCATGCAACGGGGAAAGTCATTGGTTCTGCTTTCTGAATGGCTGTGATCTATCTTCACCACATCATGGTGTAGGTGCTTGCCATTGTCTGCCTCTAAATGATCCTTGAGATTGCCCTCTACCCCTCGGGCACCTGTATCTGCCTCTTTGAGGTCTGTCCGTGGCTGGAAAGGACCAATTTTTTGAAGGCCAATTTCTACTGAAACGTGGAGGTTGTACCTGTAGGAAATCTTTCACTGTTTGCATTGATTTTGCCTTTTCCTCCATTTTCTTTAATACCTGCTCTGCTTTAACACCAAATAATACATCTTTTTGAAGAGGTGCATCTAGTAATTTAGCTTTGACATGATCTGGTAAGGTTTTCTCTTTGAGCCAAGCATGTCTACGTATGACTGATCCTGTAACAGCAGCTCTACATGAGGCCTCTAAAGCATCAAAACCACATTGCAAGGTATGTTTACCCACTTGTTCTGCACTATGCAACAAATCCTGCAACTCCTTCAAGTTTGGTTGTTCAGGTTGTGACATTTTGCTTTTCATCTGGGATAACAAAAACTGTTGATACTTTAACATACGGAACTGACAGTTTAATGCCCTCATGGTTAAAGTGGCCGGTGTGTACACCTTTTTCCCCCACCTTTCTAAAGCTCTGGAATCTCTCTGAAGGTAATGGATTTTTGGCAGTGGAGGCCTTAATTCCCTTGGGACCCTGGGAAATAGTTTCTGGGTCAGCCGCATGGCTTTTGTATAGGAATTGGTGTGAATCAGGAACCCAGTAATACCTGTCAGGCTTGACTGGAGCTGGAGGTAAAGAATCTGGGTTAAGGCTGGCCTCTGAATACACATCATCTAGTATGTCTAAGACAGGAGGGATAGTCAGAGGCCTGTGCTGAGGGAGCAAGAGGAAATCCCTGAGCCTTTTCTTGGAGTCTGAGTAATCTTGGCCTTCCCAGAGGAAGTGTTCCCTCAAGGTATGCAAGGTTTCCCCAAAAGAATAGTCCTCGGGGGGGGGGGGAGACAGAGGGAATGGACTCCTCTGCATCAGAATCTTCAAAAGGGGAGTATGAATGTTCCTGGTCTTCAGAATGTTCTGAAGTAATGGAGGCCTGGTCTGAGGAAGGGTACTCTTCCTCCACTCTGGGCCTTTTGTCCAAGGGGGGGTTGAGAACCCCTGATAAGAGTAATCAAATCCTCAGCCATTTTAAGCATCTGTTTTTTAGGCATGGGGCCTTGAGAGGGGCCCTGTGGAGCTTGTCTTTTAGTATGCATGGCTGCTTTAGATTTAGTGAAAGCCTTAATGGAAAAAGAAGGCGGCCTGAAGACACCTTGAGAGGTGGCAGGCCTGTCTAAACTCTGCGTTTCCCCACCAAGAGTGGCGTCAGTATCTGTAATCGGGGTGTGGGCCGAGGAGCCTGCGACCTCGGGCACAGAAGACACCGCTAAGGAATTGTCATCGGTAGTCAGGGGCTGCGTAGGCGCCTCGCTGAGAACCGGAGCACCTGTAGTCGGCTTTAGCGTGGTATGGGTAGAAGTCGCAGACCTCGTATGTCGGTCCTTATCTTTGCGTCTTTTACTCAAAACTGGAGTCGGAGTATCCGACGACATAATGTAATTAAACTTTTTGCCAAAACTGCGGCCGATGCTTAATAGTGAGTTTGTTGAATGTAGCACAAAAACGACAGGCCGAGACGTCGTGGTCTGGGCCTAAGCAAGGAATGCAGAGGGAATGGAAATCCTTATGCGGTATTTGCTTTCCACATGAAATGCAATTATTAACTTTGTCTGACATCGGTCTGAGGCAAGAAAAGTTTCCCCAATGGGGTACTTGGCTTTCAAGAAGACTTTGGTTGAAAAATATTCGTAATATCAGGAGCTGGCCGACCGGCACTTGCGAACTGCTTCTGCTTCGGGCACTGCACGACAAGAAAGACTGAAGAAAATGGCGTTGGCTGGTTCTTTTATACCCCTGCCACACTGACGTCAGGGAAGAAGCGACGACATCCGATGCCGGACCTAGACTTTGGAATTTGGCCGACCGAGGACCCGCCTGACGGCAGGATAACCCATCTGTTATGACTGCAGCTGTATGCACGATGAACATCAGAGGCAAATTATAATAGTTTGTGGAAGTGTGAACAGAAGACCACGTGGCAGCTTCCAAAATGTCTTTAGTAGGGACACCTCTTAGAAAGGCAGAAGTGGAAGCCGCTTTAGTAGAGTGGGTCCTAACCCCTTGAGGCGGAGCTTTGCCAGGAAAGGAATAACAAAAGGTAATGCAATGTGCAATCCATTTGAAATGGTTTGCTTAGAAATAGCCTTGCCCTGGGCTCCAGGTGCAAAACTGACCAATAACTGTGCTGATTTCCAAAGGTCCTTAGTCCTGTCCAGGTAAAACGTGACTTGTCTGTACACATCAAGATATTGTAGGATCCGTTTACCTCTACTGTAAGGATTAGTAAAGAAAGTAGAAAGGTGTATGGACTACTGATTAAGCGTCAGGCTGGAAATCACCTTAGGCATAAAGGAGGGATTAGTCCTCAGACAGACTATCTGAATGGAAAATAAGAAA
>NC_056741.1:1494020388-1494077888 GCF_019279795.1 Protopterus annectens
AATACACCACACTTTTTGTGTTACAATTCCCTGACTGGAACTCAATCTTGTTTTTACACTCATTTTCTAAATGTATGTACTTGTGTGTATATATATATATATATATATATATATACACACATATATATATATATATATATATATATATATATATATATACACATATATATATATATATATATATATATATACATACATACACTGACTGCAAGCTCTGCATTATTTTCCAACTGGTGTTTTATATTCCTCCCAGTCTTGTACACGAAACTTGGTTGAGGTTCTAAATAATTATAAACATCGGTGTCCCCTCTTAGAATGTTCCAATTCATACTTATGATTTCCTGCAGCTGAGATTCTTCATTGTGTTTTCTGTCAATCTCATCAGTGATGATTCACTATATTTGCTTTCTGTCAGTCTCATCAGTGATGATTCACTATATATGCTTGTGTGTGCACGTGTGTGTGTGCATGTCAGAGAGAGACTGCAGATAACTTTTTACACCTGTAGGACTCAACTAAATCCATCGGTATTGGGAATTTGTTTTGCTGCTGTTGTGAGATCTTGAAGTTGGTATATATAATTTGCAGGAGTTTTTTTGGGGGTGTGGGCAAGTTCGTCACACACACACACACACACACACACACACACACACACACACACACACACAAAACACACCTTTTTTGTCAGTGGTAGTCTTATTTGGGTCTATATTAGAACACAGAGCTGTTCTAATATCGAAGAAACAGAAAAACAAATTTTTTCCTAGGGAAAGAATTTGGTTGTCCGTTTCTGTTGCTTTGGTATTTTTAGCACTGTGGTGGAAAGTTACGGGTCGGGTTCAGGTAAGTGTGCAATTGTGTGGACTTGAGGGTTAGGGCGGTTATGTGAGATAGAGTGAGGGTGAGGTGACTGTGCGATAGTTATGGACCTCAGGGTTAGGGTTTGGGTAAAGGTAAGTGGATAGTTAGTGGTGTATGTATAGTTTAGTGTAGGGTTAGGTGTAAGTGTTTAGGTGCATGTGTGTGGATTGTTTTTTGGTGTGCTTGTATTGTGTGCATGCGTTTTGGAACAGCAAATGTTTTCCCGAGGAAAAAATTTGCTGCTCTGTATATGTTCGATGTTTTAAATTTTCGATTATTAGGGTTTGATATTAGAACACTCGAAAATTTGTAAGTTCGGTGTTCTAATGTTGACCCACTTCTTTTCGATGAATTGCCATTTGATGCGATTCTGTGTATTCTCAATGGTGTCATATTTATTAGCATTTGTTTACCAGGTTGCTATGACTTGGTAATTAGAAGTTGCCCCTTTTTCAGTGGAAGCCTGGGGAGAAAAGCTCCTACAGACAGACATATATATATATATATATATATATATATATATATATATATATATGGGTAGATAGATGGTAGACAAATATATATGTATACACATATACCTGCATTTAGTCTAAAATTTATTCTAAATGCTCATATGCTGACATCTGCTTATTTAACTGCATTTGGTCAATATATGCAGATGTTCGACAGGCGAGTAAGCTCGGCAATCCCTGGGTAGGGGAATATTCCCTCTCCTCTGGGGACTGTGCAATCTCAGAGTTAGTTTATATAATTAGCAAGGGGGCTTGACTCTTAAAAAATTGTTTTTTTGCATGCATCAAGATTCTTTCTGGTAATATATAGATGTTTGGTTTGTCGACCCTTAGTTGTCTGTGTATGGACTACTCGATCAAAGTGAATAGATCCATGCCTATACATATATGTGCACACACACAACTCATAAAACCACTATATATATACACAACTTTGCATACATAGTGCCAAGCGTTAACCACAATGCAATCAAAGATATGTAAAAACACAGTTTTTACACAATAATATAAGTATTTACCCTATTAACACGGTACTTTAAATGTAGGTTTTCATTCTTTGAAGGTAACTCCACCCATTTTGTTTCAGGTGTGCTCATTCACAAACAACTCCTCCAACCAATAGGCCATAGGACAACATTTACTCCTGAAGGCCTCAACTAAGTAGTCATTCAAGTTTTCCTCAAAATCCTTTCTTAATCTTCCCTTCAGCCCACATCTAAGGCCCCAAATGGACTACTTGACTTCAGGAACCATGAATTCACAGGAACAGCCCCTGCTCTTGTCCTAAACGATCCTTCCACTTGAGGAACTAATGTCCTAATTTTCTATTTCTAGGCTACACCATTAGAAGCAATTGACATCATTATTTCGCCTAAAACAACCAGTTACTTAATTTTTGCAAAAACATAAAGCACTGGAACATAGACATGCATATAATGGACAACCGTAGGTTTTACTCAAGCCTTCATGCTAGTAAGAATCCTTCTTTGGGTGGAGTACCCACTAGCCAGCACAACTGCAACCTACGACTATCCAATAAAAGATTATTACATCACATCTGTGTTCCAGTGTCTGATTTCTGCTAGTCAACTAATTCATTTCTTAATTAATGGTGTCTACATTTTGTTATAGAATTTTAAAGATATATTCCAACTTTTCCACAGAAAAGATGCCACAACACATACATACATACACACATACCGTACATGCAAGTGTGTAACAGCCCACACACAATAAACAGAGCAGCCAAACTGATAACAGCTACTAATCACCAGGCTTTGTGTGTGTCAGCTCTTTTAATCCCAGTACAATTTTACTCTACTTTCTTCAACTCTGGGTCATCAATTAAACTCGGACTCTGTGCCAATGGGCAATTTCCAGTCAATAAAACGTTAACTAAAATTGCCCTGTAATCTTCCAAACTTTTGGCTCACTTATTAGCAAAGACAGACTTGCAAAACACGTCAGCCTGGAAGTGGCAAGGTAGCTAAATGCTTGCTGTAGAGTCTGTATTTCCTCTCACTGACGGTGTGGATCTTTGTCAAGTGCTCCCATTTCCTCCCATGATGCAGGTAAGTTGGCAATTATCTAAATTAACCATAAACATGGATGCCATGTGTATGTATATTCTGTGATATACTAGCACACCATTCACCATTAGTTTCTTTAGCTTAATATCCAATAGGTACCAGGAATAGACTGTGGCTCCCTGCAACCCTGTAGTGGATTAGATGTTTAACAGGAGTATGAATAAATGAATCAGTCTACGAATGAAAAGCCAGAAGAAAAATACTTCAGCACCTCTCTCTCTCCACCTTTTTGTTTAAAGTACTGAAATCTGCCTTCCACAGTGCATTCTACATACTGATGTAATAAATCTGAGTTGCCCACACTGTTATGTCAAACTCCCATTTCATCCCCTCCATTCTGTTCTGTGTTTTTTTTATTGTGGAGCTCAATGTCATCAACAAAGTGATATACTTTTGTAAAGAACATAGCCTGCTATGTCACTTGCATGTACATATTAAAAGATCATACTGCATGGCAACGATGTTTGCCTATGCTGTGAAGTTGGCATGAAATGGTAGTTTCACTAAGTTAAAATCTTTACGAATCATTCTGATGGTCAGCCCCTTTTTTCCGTTCAACAAGGAAATTCATAATATTCTGCAAGAGCTGTAAAGAGTGGTTTTTAAATAAAAATGAGCAGCCTCTGTTTACTTCCTGAAAAGAAGGCACTCGAGCTAATGACATTCGCAAGTGGTTTCAGTATTTCTGTTCTAAAGCTTTTTAATACAAAAAGACAACCAAATTGCAGAATGTGATTACGGAAATAAAGTTCTAAGTTGCTGACAGTAAAAGATATCATAAAAAATTCCATGCCCTAAAATGAGATTCGTCAGTTTCTACAGGTAATATTTTAAAAGTAAGACTCGTCCACAAAGTTACATAATGGCAAATTTTCACTTTAAATCACCAACTGCCATTAGGATTTCAACGTCATGTACCTGAGCCTCATACCTCTCAACCTCTCGGCACAAGAAATCTGGACAAAGCCTAAAATAATAGAGGGATGAAGGCACACATATAGGGATAGATTTTAAATGTTGCTCTTACAAACTTAGAAAGTAGCCAGAACAGGATTTGTGTTAGCATATGTTTTCTGAAGGATATCAGGTCTGAAACTTAAATGTATGTTTAGTGAATTCAGTCCTCAGCGATTTGCCAGAAAACAAAAATTTATAATAAACAGACCAAAAATACTAGGCAAAAATCTTGACATTCTGTGAAAATCTGTACAGTTGAGAGGTATGCTGAACTAGTTACCACATATTAAAAGGGTAATATCCCACAGTGTTAAACGTTTACTAATGTGAAATAGTAAAAGCTTTATGTGAAGATATGTGCAGTACATTTACCCTGTTAGAACTGCCCAAGTATTCTATCAATATTCAGAAAGCAGCCATATTTTCAAAATTATATTTCTGAAATTAAAGTGCTTGTTTTGAAAACACCTCACATAACACTGTGTATGCATACTTAATTTCTAAAGATCGGCATCTTCTCTGGTTCTTCCTCACATAACAACAAAGTGTATTCAGTGAACATTTGCACTGACCCCTGTACTGGAAATGGGTATGCCTCAGTTAATTCATTCTAAGAGCCATCTGGATATAGAGAACAATGTGGCTCCATTCCTGAATGACATGGGACATTGGTCATCCTCTCCCCATATGACCCCTGTCCTTTAATGTTCACTCTTTTACTCCCCACCTACTGAGCCAAGATGACAAGATCATTTTCTCACCTCCCTCAGTAGCTGACAAAGCTTTCCCAAACAATAAGGGGACCTACAGAGCATGTTATGCATTCACTTGTAGTCAAAGCACAGACTACATAAAATTGTGGTATGCATTATTCAGTATCCTTAGATACCTTTTCTCACAAATCTTAAACACGCTCTTAACAAATCATCACACCAACCATCACTACATCAAAACGATAATCAGTTCCTGCAAAATTATACCACAAAGTTTAGTTCTATAAAGATTTTGAGCAGATGCCTAGAGACAAATATGCCTGTATCTGAAGCCAGAACAGAACTTAATTTAGAACATCCACATGGTAAAAATACCACATGGCTTGTGCTGAATAACATACATAATGCAATATATTCTGATAAATCATTGATCTGCCACGGATAGGTCTCAAGACCCACTATCCAACATCACTATGAATCAGTGCACCAAGGTGGCAAAAGCATATATATTCTGGCCTTGTTGAGTGTGTGTGTGTGTGTGTGTGTGTGTGTGTGTGTGTGTGTGTGTGTGTGTGTGTGTGTGTGTATATAGAGTTAAGTGCTAAATATGAACACTGGAGGAAGAAAGTGGACTGCAAAGATGAGCAGCAAAGTACTCTTTCTTAAAGTCCTTTTTTTTTTTTGTTGCTTCTATTTTTCACCTTTGCAGGTGTCCATCAGTGGACTCCAGTGCCCCTCCTCATTTGCTGGTTCCACCTACCCTTCCTAGCATCCTCTAAATTTACTCCAGTACCTGGGGAAAGTGAGGAGATTAGGGTATCCCAAGTTCTGATCACACTGCTGCCGAGAGTGTTTTTAATCTAATTTTCCCAATCTGTGACTGCATTTATCTATTCCTCATTTCTGCAAGGAATTGACATCACCAAGCTGCCCTGCCTACACTTCAAGATGCACTCTGTGGTGTACTCCCTAACCTCCACCAGAGAGATTGGGCTGCTTTGAGTGCCCGTGTACCCTTCTCCATTAAGGCATGCATGCCTGCCTTCCCCTAACACTACTTCACTCAGGCTGCTAATCTAACCCAGTCCTGGGCTGTAGTCATAGCTTTATCCCTATATGTTATGGTACTGAAATAAAAAATATTTTTTTAACCGTAATTTAATTAAAAAGTGGGAGTAAGCATTCTAAACTCTAAGGTACCTTATGAAATGTCTACTTCAGACAACATGCCATCCTTTGGAAGTGCATCTACCACAGTATCTGTTTTTCCTGTTCAGATGTTGAGGACTTTAGAATAATCCAGTATGTATAATACATATTGTCAATATCTAATCTTTGTTTTCTGTACAGTTAAGCGGCCTTTAAAATATAGATACCGAAATCCTGGTTTAATTACAGAGACTTATGCTTTTGTGAAATTTGTGTAAAATTTCATAGCTTTCCTTGGGACATAATCAGAACATAAGCACTTACACGAGTGCATGGATCGTGCTATCCCAAACAGAACCAAGATGCTATCCTCCAAAAAAGGAAGCCAATCTGGTGGTCCCCTGCCATAAACAAACTGTACAACAGAAGGAAGAAACTGTTGCAAAAGAGAGTAAAATCCCATGAGTGCAGGAGCTCCCTGGTCAGCCTCAGTAAGAAGGTGAGATCCCTTATAAGATCCTCCAAAGCTAGCTGCGAAAACAAAATCGCCACTAAATCCAAGGACAACCACAAAGCATTCTATAGCTATGTCAAGACTCTAGATGGCAACACCCAGATCTGCTCAGAGTTACAGCACAAAGACACGAAAATTACAGAACCAACCGATATTGCCAACATCCTGGCAGATCGGTTCAGTGCTAACTTTACCCCCCTCTCACCCACTAAAGGGCCCATATCTATACAGGAAGAATGCAAAGTCCATGTAACCACAACTACGCAGGTAAAAGCTGCACTCTCTAAAGCCAAAAACACAGCAACCACGGGACCGGACAGCATCCCAGGCTGCGTATTACATGAACTTCAGAACGAACTGGCTCCCCACTTAAGCACTATGTTCAATAATAGCCTCGCATCAGGCTTTGTGCCCACTGAATGGCACACAGCAAGTTATCCAACTCCACAAAGTGGGAGCCACCACTGATCCCAGGAACTATCTACCTATTAGCCTGACAAGCCTGGTCTGCAAGGCCATGGAACGTATCATCTTGGAACTCATAAACAAAGACATTGGTAACCTCCAAACTCTGGATCCCACCCAGTTCGGGTTTGTGAAAGGCAGATCATGCCTCCTGAACCTGATCGACTTCTTTGAGGCAATCACCAAAGCCATGGATGAGGGTAAGGTGGTTCACACAGCCTATCTTGACCTCGCCAAGGCTTTCAACACCATCCTTCATTCTGGAATTATAGCTAAACTCATTAAACTAGATATAAATCCCTACGTCACAAGATGGGTTGCCAACTGGCTCACTGACAGAACCCACACTGTAAAAGTTGCAGACTCCAAATCTGACCTCAAGGCAGTGAGACAAGTGGAGTGCCACAGGGTTCCATCCTGGGACCTCTCCTGTTTGGTATCTACTTCTATGAAGTACAGGCTAACATAGAAGGCCTCTGGCTGACTAAGTTCGCAGATGACTGCAGACTAGGAGCCATAGTCAAGTACCCAAATAATGTGGACATCCTACAGAAGGGCTTCACTGAGACAGATGCCTGGTGTCAGAGCCATGTCCACAAGCTCAATGCCAAAAAGTGCAGTGTCATCCCCTTTGGTAAAAATTCTGTACCCATGAACTACCACATAGGCAGCAATCTCTTAACACTGAATGCGTGATAAGAGACCTTGGGACCCAGGTGGGCAGTAGTCTCCTTTGATAGTCACATCGCCACAGTAGTCAGGAAGTCCTTCTACGTGTCACAACCTCATCATAAAAAGGTTCTCATCCAGGAAAAAAGAGGTCATTGTTCCCCTCTACTCGTCACTCAGACCCATTATAGAGTACAACGCCCCTTTTGGAATGTACCTCACAAGACATCTGTAGCAGCTGGAAAGGCCACAGAAGTACCTCACAAAGAGGATTACTGGCCTCAAACAAATGCCCTACACTGACCGCCTCAAAAAACTCCAGCTTTACTCTGTAGCATACCGCCTACTCTGAGGTGATCTCTGCCTAACATATAAAGCTATGTCAAACCCAGATCTGTTGGACATGCTACACCTAAAGAAATCCCAATCCCTTCAAGCTACATGCTCTAGGGACCTAAACCTTGTCACCACAATAAACAGGACATGCTGCAGGGATAGATTCCTGTCCCAGAGACTTCCTAGACTCTGGAACAAGCTACCCATCTATGTCAAGCAAAGTTCTTCATTAGCACTCAAGAAAAATCTTGAGGAGTGGATGGGGAATACGAAATACACCCCGGGGATCACTTCTGTCTCTCTACTGGACAGTGGCACAGGAAAACAACTTTCTTGGGTGGCGTAAGCCATGGTACCTTGCTGGCTAGGTTTACATAGACCCTTGGGCCAATAGCCTAGTACCTACCTATGAACATTAGCTCAACAGGTAATCATCAGACAAACACCTGGATAAAGAAAATAGGAAAGAGAGTAGGAGGAGATGCATGGAGATGTTCAAATATATATATATATATATATATATATATATATATATGGTACTTGGAGAAAGAAAAATTGTCAAAGAAAAAATAAAAATACCATTTGTCCGATTTACAAATGGCATAAATAGTACTATGTAGAGGTGAAATCCATGTTCTGTCATGCTATTAGACTATACAATTTACTTTTTGCTCAAGTGTAAGCTACAAGGAAATGGGATAGGAATATCAAGTGGAGTAGACCTAGGAAGGAAGGTTGGAAAGACAAGAGAAATGTAAAGAGGAGAATGCCTGGAAGAGAAAGGGAAGGGTGTTAGAGATGCCCCTGTGGGGTCTCTGGACCTGTGGTAAAGGTAACATAAAAGGGAGAGAATAAAAAAAATGGAATTTATGAATTTATTAATTAATGAAGGAGAAGATGAAGACAGTGGACGTTTATGTTGCTGTTACAATATTTTACTGACAGTGCACAGTAAACAGTTATTTAGCTTGGGGCCCGAACCTGAGCTTTGACAGTGCACAGTAAACAGTTATTTAGCTTGGGGCCCGAACCTGAGCTTTTACAGACTATATCTTCCAAAGTGCCAGTAAAACAGTTTTGACAGTGGAGGAGTGTGTGAACCACACCTCATAAAGTAGGGCATCCACATGGTCAACCCATGCAGCCATTTAGTGGCTACTATTACAAATGGCCTACTCACATAAACCTATCCTCAAAAAATCTCCTCTTTTCTTCTTTATTAATATTTCTAACCTTAACTTATACCCTCACCTCCTATGAACACTACACTCTGGTATATAAGGTGTCCCACCTGCAAACACTACCAACTACACATCCCAACTCCTTCTCTCACGGCAACATTACCTCTACTTCAGCTTATCTGCTTCCTAGGTTCCATAGATATACCTATGTGACTTACTTCCCCAACAAGATTAGCCTACCAAAGCACTATAAAACATTCACTAAAACAATCCACAAACATTCTAATAGATGGGGACATTCATCCTAACCCTGGCCCAATTCCACTAACTGACAATCTACAAAAACAATCATTCAATGATGCTTCCTCCTCTATAAGATCAGGTAACTCCCTCAAAATAGCTCAACTTAATATCCGTAGCATTAACAATAAAATTAGTCAACTGCATGCTCTCTTACAAGCACATGCATTTGATATTCTTTGCCTTACAGAAACTTGGCTGAAACCTTCTACTCATGACCTAGAAATAACCCCACCTGGATACAAAATCCTAAGATGCGACCGTACATCAAAAAAGGGTGGGGGTGTAGCCATCTTGTTTAAATCTGAACTTCTTGTTTCATCCTATGATGTGTTACTACCCTCAAATACCAGTGCTGAAACCCTTATTGTCAAACTCCAAATTAATAGCTCTCAGTCTGCCTATATAATCTGCTCTTACATCCCTCCAGGAAATAATATTAGCACTCTTGAAAACATTCTCAGTAGCCTTTCCACCCACCTACCTCAAGAAACTATAATATTAGGCGACTTTAACATAGACTGGACTACATGTAATTCCCCCAACCCTAACACCCACATTAATCTATTTGGTTTCACTCAAATAATAAACTCCCCCAACTAGAATCCATAAACCTAGTAATAAAGAAACGACTCTTGATTGGATCCTTATAAACAGTCACCCTGAAACTTACAAAACAGGAACTCTCCCAGATGACATTAGTGATCACTTTCTAACCTACATAATAAAACAAAAGAAATACAGCCCTAACAATAACAATTATTTTACCTACCATTCGAAAAAACACTTCAAAGCAGAAAACTTTCAAAATAAGCTAAAAGCCTGTAACTGGTCAACTCCAAAGCAACTTAGTCTGGATGAAGCAGTCTCTTACTTTAATTCTACATTCCTTCAAATTCTTAACAGCCATGCCCCCTTCTGCTTCTCCAGAGTTAGGACCAAAATAGCCCCTTGGCTCACAAAACAAATGAGAGAAAAAATGTTCCTACGGAACAAAATATGGGCAACGTGGAGAGCCTCAAAGCTCTGCAGACCACCTATATTTTAAACAGTTAAGAAATGCTATCAAAAAGGACATAATCTTAGACAAAAAAAAAACTACTATTCCCACCTTCAACAATCACACTCTAAAAACCCTCAGAAGTTTTGGTCAGGCATTAATAAACTTCTCAAACCAGGGCAGGCTAGAACTCCATCCCCCTGCTCTATTCCCCATAATAATCCTCTGCAAATAGCTAATGCTTTTAACAATTACTTCATTGAAGCTATTCAAATGCTAATAAAAACACTACCCTTCACAATATACAAACAGTTCACTTCCCTCCTTACAGATACAACCTGTGCCAACATCCTTTATCTGCAAACTCCTTCAAAAACTCAAACCTTGCACCCCTCTGCTGACTGCCTGCCAGCAGAATACCTTCAAATAGCTGCTAAAGCCATAGCTTACCCCATATCCATCTTTATAAACAGAACAATCACAGAAGGTTACATACCTCCCATATGGAAAGTCTCCCATATAATCCCCTTGCACAAAGGAGGTAAATCCACTGATATCTCCAACTACCGACCAATTGCTCTACTCTCTCCATTAGCCAAAATAATGGAAAAATGTATTCACCATCAACTACTTCAGCACCTTCTCCACAATATCTTACTTGCTAACTGCCAACACGGCTTTAGGCCCTTTCATAGCACTACTACTGCCCTGCTAACTTTTACTGACTGTATAAACAGGAATCAAAACAATAACTGTCTCTCATCTGCTCTATTTATTGACCTATCAAAAGCCTTTGATATGGTCAATCATAACTTACTTATCAATATGCTAAAAGCCCAATCTCTTGACCGACAAGCAATTCTTTGGTTTAAATCCTATCTAGAAAATAGACAGCAAGCAGTACTCTGACAATAATCTGTCCACACCCCTCCCTGTGAACACTGGTGTCCCTCAAGGCTCTATCCTAGGCCCTCTTCTTTTTTCCATTTTTATTAATGATCTCCATACTGCTTTTCCACAAACAACCTGTATACAATAAGCTGATGACTCTACTCTAATCTGTACTGATAAGTCCTCTTCCTCTTTCCAGACCCTTACTCAAACTGTATTTAACTCCATTGAAAAGTATCGTTGCCTCCTCCTTAACCCCAAAAAAAAACTATTACTCTTTACTCCCACCCAAAAATCTCCAGAGATCCACTTCACTATTACCTCTGATAATGGAACTTGTATTTTCCCTGATTCTACTGCTCATCTCCTTGGCATAACCATTGATCATAACCTCAGCTTTGATGACCATATCAACAATACTATAAAAACTGTCAAAAAACTAGGCTCCCTGTATAGAATCAAACCCTTCCTTGCACCACTAACGAGAAACTCCATTGCCCAGACTCATCTTACTTCTACCCTATTCTATGCGTCTGCCATATATACCAATCTATCAAAGCATAATCTTACCAAACTTGAAACTAGCTATAATAATATAGCCAGATTTGCCACTGGCTCCCCTTATAGATCCCACCACTGTCTCAATCTTCAACAACTCAGATGGTTAGAACTACAAAACCAACTTCAATACAATCAAATTGTGATTACACAAAAAATCCTGCACCACCCTACTAATATTCCTATCCCCTCTAATCTGATCTCCCCATATAAAAATCTTACTACATTACGCTCAGCTAATAAGCTTCTAATTGCCAATAATAAATCTAATAACAAAGCTGGAGACTCACTCTTTTCCAATGTTGTGGGTAGATCCTGGAACAAGCTTCCCAGAACATTCACTTCTCTCTCATCTACACCACTCTTTAAGAAACAGCTCAAAGATCACCTAAAAATACATTGGCTTTGTCACTGCTCGAAGCCTGACTGAATCATACTCATAGTCTTATTTCTCCTCCCCCTTTTCCCCACCTCCTGGACTAGTGCCCGCCTACATTTCTTGAATAATTATTAGCTAACCCCTTCTACTACTTGTATTTTCCTGCCTATTCTCTTGCTCCTTCTTTGACCTAGTGACTGCTAATTTTCAAATGAATGTTAATGTTCAAATTACAATATAAACTGTTGCTTGATTGCACCTGAAATCTACTAAAGAGTTAGGACTTGATTGTTTCTCAAACCTATGTTAAGTCTCTGTACATTGTTCACAAAAATATATTTTATTTTTTTCTAATTATATCTTGCTATGTAATTGAAGCTAGTCATTTTTTTAAGTATTGTATGCTGTAATTTATTCATGCTTGGAGCTTTTCTCCCCGGGCCTCTACTGAGGATGGATATGTATCCAGCTAGACTAGCCCGGTCAACAAATATAAAATAAAATAAAATAAATAAATAAATAGTACATATGGAACTGAATGGAGCAGTCATACGGACTTCCATCATTTTTGACAGTTGTATTGTTTCTTTTGTTATGTGAATGGAAAACTTTTCACAGTGTTATTCCTGTTTGTGTGTTTGAGTGGTGGCATTCATGTGCTCGTGAATCTACTCAAAAGGTTGCCAGAATTTCCTTTTATGGATAGCATGTCTTTAAGGTTTGTAATGCATCTTGTGTTTTTATAATGCAGTCATTGTTAATGATGCCGAAGCAGTTAATTAAGAAACTTTAACATTTTTGGGTCTCATTTCAAATAATGTCTTTGATCAGGTACAATTTCAATCCTAACTTGTAAGGTGCTGTATGGATCTTAGGGCTACAACAGTAGTAGATTACAATAAAGTTCTACCAACTGTTCGTATACATATCCCAAATGTATGGCATAGTTTGCTATACTTGCAAAACTGCTGTAAGAACTGCGATCCTGCACTCGGCGCCATTCAGCATAGCTCAGCTATGCGAAGACCAAGTATTTTTAATACTACTGAAATGAGTACACATTTTTGTAAAGTTATGACTCATACAGTTCAGCTCATATGAGCTTCATTTGTAAAGGAACTTCATAAATCAGCACCATTTTATGCCAACAGGTTTAAGTCTGCCATATTTAACCTCACTGAGCTGCATTAACTGCAGACGGTCCATGAAAAGAGCAAACAAATTAAAAGGAATTATTAACAGACATCTTCAATAAGATCAATTTACCTGTAAGGCATTGTGTATTATGACTTTTCTTTTAAGTGTTAAGAACCACTGGAGTGGTAAAATCTAACGGGCCATTTTTGACAACTGTTGTTCATGACTTTGGTACTTTCTGCCCTACATTTTTGTAATCCTTCCATTGATAAAGGTTACAGAGAAGTAGTGGAATAGCATAAAGTGAATCAGCATGGTTATAGTAAGACTACGTATATAATTACTGGCTGCAAAGGGTTAACAGAGGACGATTAAAATAACACTCTAAGTTTTGCAATATCTAGTACTAAACTGTTGCAGTGTGGGTGTCATGTGCAAGTCTAGTTTAACTATGGCCCTCAATTAAAGCTTTCGGGTTACAACATGCTGTAGCACCAGGGCTAAAGACACCATAGAGACAACTTCAGTCCTGAAGAGAACCACATCCTAAAGGATACTTCCAGGACATATCGGAAATGTCTGCTTGAAAAAGGGGCCAAGACAGACAGAGAGAGAAGTAGCTCAATGCTGTATGGGGAAGAAACTGAACATTTGCAGTGTAACAAAACAGAAAAACACCTAGTGAGATATGAAAGGAGCTACAATGCCAGGCAGAATACAACTGCCCTCAGCAGCACTGGTGGGGCTCTTCCATAGAACAACCATTGACACCTGATGAGGAATACCTTCTATGCATAAGGGGCAATGACTACAATGCCGATGATATCACAGGAATCAGCAGAGGAGATATGCGCACCAGTACTTTCAGACCACTGCAGCAGTCAATGTGACAGTCATGAAGGTTACTGCATAGGTGATAGCAATACTTCATGACACCATATATGGCTCAGTATAACCATATATTTATAAACCATTTCCCATCACCAGCTGGCTCATCTATGTCAGGGATGCAAGAAAGTTCACACTGTTTGCATGGTAATTATCTGTTTATACATAACTTCTGGTTGCTACAAGTCTCAACATATCACTTATTCCTTCACAGCATCAACACCAGAATGAAAAACTAACAACAAACTGAAGTTGAGAGCACAATGCTTGTTGACACTGATGCCATAACTCAATATTTGTGACCATGCCTGGGGAAAGTGACACACAGTTGAAATGTGTACAAGCGGGACCCCTCACCCCACAGCAGGTACATACCTCCATAAGCAGTGACTCGGATTCACACAATCAACAAAATGAAGATAACACTGTATCTGGTGTGGGGGGGGGGGGTCACCACATAGCTCAACAGCAGAAGCACATTCAGGAAGACACTACCATTTCAGAGTTAGCAGTTCCTACTGTTATGTCTATGCAAAGGGGTGCCAGGGAAAGGCATATCTCACAACTAGCTCTGGTGACATACAAGGCCTTGGCTGCCCAGCAGCAGATGTTCCATGACATTGTTTAGACATAAGCCACTGACACACAGTCAGGAAGAGATGGTTAGAGTACAGCAGGGTATACACGAGGAATGTCTTTAGTACATGGGAAAGGTGGAGGCCAGGGACAATCCTCATGTGCAGTATGGTGGCACACACAACAATGTCTGTCTCCATGCACACACTACTAAAGACTTACCAGACTCATGCAGGCAGCACAGATGGGCATGTATGTGGAAGTGTCTGCATACATATGGGGGCAGAATAGGCTAAAACCCTACTTGATTCTCAAGGTAGTACTACTATAACAACTACTGTCACATAACACAAAAGAAAGCAGGCAGGACTCATCAGCCTTTCATGACACATAGCAGAAGTTCACAGTCTAGCAGCACTGTTGGATCAGTGTGTACAGAGTCACCCATGGCACTGTTGGATCCGTGTGTAGTCACCCATGGCACTGTTGGATCAATGTGTGTACAGAGTCACCCGTGGCACTTTTGGATCAGTGTGTACACAGCCACCCATAGCACAGTTGAATCAGTGTGTAGAGCCACCCATGGCACTGTTGAATCAGTGTGTAGAGATATCCTGGATTCAGCTGATCACAGCTGTACAGAAACTCTGCATCAAGCACTCAGACCATCACCAACACTAACACTGGGGGACATTGTGTAGGACACCTTATTCAGACCGCAGGGATAAAACTGCTTACAACATATATACAACAGTGACACTATGAAAAAAAGAAGAGGAAAAAAAGAAAAGAAAAACAGCATTTGTGGGGATGGTCTTTTGACTTGGTACTTCAAGCAGTACTCTGCATGTACCACATGCCATGCAATTGCTACTGTGATAAATCCCATCAGTGAATCAGGGCTGCACAAACAAAGACTATTTGCTAGTTCTAATGACGTACAGGATTAGTGTTGATGAAAAAATTAACTAATCTGATGTGCAGTCTCACCTGAGCAAGCAGCACATGGCAGTGGCCAACATTACACATGCAAATTTCTTCTCTCAGTGTTATGACTTGCAATGATGCCTAAAGAATGACAGGTAATGAACAGTCCTGCTCCTTCCCTGCTGCAAAAAAAATCTGTACTTCTGAATAACTTTATATGACTACAACACTATAGTCATTACACTTTTCCTTATGCCTTTACCATTAACCATACAGATAACAAATGACAGTACCATCAAAGTGGAGATAAGACACAAACGACACACTATGATCTATACTCGTTGTCCTACAGACCGATAACAGGTGACCTGTGTCTGGCATACAAGGCCATCCTCCAACCCAGTACTGATCCAACACTCTTCTACAACATCAACAGAATGGTTTGCAGTGACAGGTATATCTCAGAGAGGACACCGCTGCTCTGGAATGGATTCCACATCCACATAAAACAAAGTTCATCCCTATCCACATTCAAGCACAACCTGGATATACGGATGGGTAACAGAAAAATTACCCATGGATTCCTAATTGCTTTACCTCATGTGTGGGTTCCCTCAAATTATCCATGGTATGATCCCAGTTACTCTTATTGTTTCCTAGGCATATAATAGGCTAATGAACACCAGGGCCTTTATAAGCCTAGCTGTGCAATCCAACCCAAATGTGTCCCTATGTATCACTTATTAGGAGAGGGATTTTAGTTAGGAAGTTTCTAGCTGTTGAGTGTGGGGGGGTATGTTAGTTTGGCCATTACTGTCTTCCTTTTCTATCAGAGACATAGGGGCCAGAACTGGTTTGAATTTCCAGATTTTCCATGCATTGGTCAAGGATATGCTTAGATAGTGTTAGGTATGGACTCTGCTTGACATGGATGGGGAGCCTGTTCCAGAGCATCCGGATACTTGGACACATATCTAGCTTGCCAACAGGTCTTATTTATGTCAAACAAAATTTAAATCTTTGGATCTAGTGGTTCTGATGCTGTTCATTTTGCAGATGTCCAAGAGGTCCATCAGAGCTAGATCTGAGGATACCTTGTATGCCAGGGATGGACTGCCTTTCAGAAACCTGTAGGAGACAAGACTACATTGATAGGATTTAAGGTGATCCATGTGTGTTTATACCCTTGATTCTCTGGGTAAGTAAACTTTTCGGACTCTCCAGCTGTTGCATGTCTAGACAGGTACATGCTGAAGGGGGCATTATAAATCAATGATGCGTTTGATATGGGCCTAAGTGACACTATGACTTTCATGGACCTGGATGCTATGATCTTCCTTACAAGTCAGGCGACAGAATGATTTTCTTACTACTTTTTCTACATATCGATCAAAGGCCAATTACTATCTACATATGTTCACAGATCCTTGCTACCTGATCAGCTATTGGGGGTAATATAGCATTATCAACCATGGGATGGGTAAGGGCAATTTCAGACCAAATGGCAAAGGTTAATTTGAATACATAAAGGAAAACTGGATAGGCTTAAAATGGTCTGCAAAGACAGCTAGCATAGTACATTCTTATGAATAATTAATTGTGCAGAAAAAAAAATATTTAAATAATGAAACTTATCTTATGTACAATGGCAGTAGGCCATGCAACACACAGCACAGTCCACAGTTAACACATCATGCTTTCAGTTTAATCTATGTAATGTTACAAAAAATGTGCCACTGCCTGAATATTTTGGCCCAATTGTTGCAAACATTAAATGCTCTTATGAGAGTACTAAAAATAAATAAATAAAACAATTTAACAGTAAATCTAAAAAGACAGCAAATAAGCAAAACTATTTTTTTTTTGCAGGGGAGCAAGTCCTTGTGCCCCCCCCCCCAAATATACATACCAAATCAAAGATTGCACAACAGTGAGGTAAGGGCAAATTCCAGGATTCATGTTGACTAGACAAAGACAGTTTTGCTGAACTCATAAAACTCAAAAGCAATTATCTGTTCTCTAAAACTACCTTTAACACCTGGAATTACATATACCAAACTCTGAGGTAATAAAGCAGTGGAGAAAGTCAAATCTCAACTGTTGACAATTTTAATTTTTTTACATTTGCCTAATCTACCTTTAATGAGATGACATGCTTCCAAATTCCCCTACCAGACTACAATGCAATCTCATACAACAGGCTGCCGGCAAAAACTCCTTGCAAAATCATATGCCTTTTTATACAAGTTTAAAAAGAATTTGCTGCTTTGACTTGCAACCCTTGGTCCATAGTGGTGGACTAGATGCTGCCTCTGTCTGCACAGCTATATACCATGTACAAGACTGCTGCATGTGGTCCTGTGATACTGCTATCAGCTGACCACCATCACTATCAAGACTAGTTAAAGTTACAGCAGGAGCTTCACTGCCACCATTGCACAATGGAGTACCAGACTGATGCACAACCATGTTGTGCAGAATGCAGCACACGGTAAACATCCTGCAAGCAGTAAAAGTAGCATGTATTTCTATACGAGTGTTATCCAGACTCTTTCTGGTCCTATAAAATTACATGGTTATCAAAATGTAAAGTTAAATCAATATTTTTCTGAGAAAATTATTTCCCCTTCCTCAAAACAGAAACAAGGATTGTCATAGGAACATCTACCTCAACCAAAATCATCCTGTTGAAATCCGCCTAGAACCATCCTCAGCTCAACTCAGTGCAGGACAACTTTAACAGGAACACTTTGCAACTGTACAAATGAATGCCAGTGACTGCACAGAAATTTAATGCCATGAAATGGAAAATGTGTGTGGTAATAACTACACTGTTTTAATGCATATCCACTCAACAATAAAGCATGAGTATTCCTTCAAGACAAATTTTGGACATGGAACATAAATTAGGAAAAAATTCAATAAATGTTACTTTAAGGACAAACTGGTTCAGCTTTAAAAACTTCTGGCAGAAGCAAGATATACAATTAGCTAGCCTGTGGTTAATTATCTAACACCAGTAAGACTGTTGGTTTGGTCTGATTAAGTGATATGATCTGAGAAGAAGCTGTGAGAATCAAACCTAGGTGTTTATGATAATTAAGCAGTGTTGGTTATTAACACAGTCACTAAATTATTATGGCAGTAACAGTCCATCTCTGGGTTTGAAGTTCGTACAGACTCAGTTTCATAGGTAGTCATCAGGCATGTAGTCCAGAACAACATTGAGAAATCAAACCAAATCTCCCAATTGCCTCAGAGCACTGTCTGATAAGTGAATTACTCAGTCATACAGTAAAAAATGAAAGCTAATACTGGACTACAGGACACAGCTCATTGATAACTCAGCCTTGAAGTGTATTGTCATACTCTGTGACTTATCTTTTTGCAACACCATATGCAGATTAGGATTTTCACCCATTTGGTGAACATTTTCAGTCTCGTAAAATTTTTTCCCCACACTGATGTCACTGAAAATTAATGATTTTTAACACCAGTGACACCAACTCAGGAAAAACCTTGAAATGTGTCCATAAACGTTAATGGCAGTGTGGATGTAGAACCTCTTTTAAGCAGAGACCCAGAGAGAAAATATCCATTGGTACAATATAATACATTAGTGACATCTTTGACAGTGCAGCATTAAAAAATTATAAATGGCAACTTATTGAACTAGTAAAGAAAAAAAAACGAAAGAAAAAAACTTCTCCTAAGATACCTGTTATTAAGGGACAGCCGAAGATACACAAGTCATTAACCAGTCCACCAATGAGACCTATAGTAGCCGGAGGGGGTTGGGTAACTGAACCCCTCTCCATCTATGTGGAGGGCCAATTAAGTCCTGTAGTATTCTCCACTGGCACCATCCTGAAAGATACTACACATTTTCTACATGATTTATCAGAAATTACTGATGCAAATGATTTTACCTCTCTACTAATGGTTACAATGGATGTTAAAACCTCTTCACCTCCATACCCAATGATTATGGGGTTGAGGCGATCATATACATACTTGGTAAAGATGAACATGAATCACATTGTAACATTGGCTTACTTTGCACATTACTAGATTTAATTTTGCATAATAATGTGTTCATGTTTGAAGAACAGCTATTCCATCAGAAATAGGGTGTCGCTATGGGCACCCCATGTGCCAATTCGTACGCAAATTTGGTTATATACTTTTTGAATGTAACCATTTGTATGTTAGTGCTTTGAGTAGAGGCATCAAATGCTATAGGTGTTTTGTGAATGACGTCTTTATACTTTGGCAGGGGGGACGGCTACATGTCTTTCATTATTTGTTGAATATCTAGAATCTACTACAAATTTTTTTGAAGTTTACAGTTACACACGCTGATAAACAAGTGGAATTTCTGGATGTTACACTTATGAAGAATGGTGCTAGTGGCATCAATACGACTCTATATAGGAAACCTTGTTGGAGAAATGGTCTCCTATCTAGAGACAGCATGCATCCAGGGCATGTATTTTCCAGTATAGTTAAGAGTCAATTTCTGAGGGTAAAAAGAATTTGTAATAACGAAACTGACCTTGAGACAGAGTTAGATGCCTTGGAAAGGATGTTTATTGATAGAGGGTATGATAGTGCTACAGTTAGAGCTCTACACTTAATGACAATAGGGAATCAAGGCAATGCTTCTGGAACTATTACCCATGGGCCCAATGTAGAATGCCTTGATAATGATCAACAGGGAATGGTAAATAATGTAAATGATACGACATATAGAACCCATATACCTAGAAGAAATGCTACTAATAATAAAAGTAGACGCCCCACCTCCTTTGTGACCAACTATACTAGCAATAATAAGATTGTAAGAGATATAATACAGAAACATTGGCATCTTCTAACATTGGACAACAAAATTGTCAACTTTGTTGGAACACCACCAGTTTTTTCATAATCAAAACTTAAAACTACTACTATGTAATGACAAGAAAGTAATGCAAAACAAAGATCAAAGGTTAGGGACATACTCTTGTAGGCACTGTTCTGTATGTAAAGTGTTGAGCAAAGAACAGGTTTTTGAACATTCTACCCTAGATTTTGTTTTTTGACCTAGATTTTATGCCGATTGCACTACTATGCATTTGGTATATTTGGCTACATGTGACTCTTGCCCATGTTTTTACGTGGGGAAAACTATCCAAAAATTGAGGGAGAATATTTAAAGCATATCTCAGATATAAGGAAGGGAGATATTAAAAATGTATTAGCCAAACATCAGCTAGAGTTTCTTAAACACCAATTTACATGTAGGGTATTACAGTGTATACATAAAACTTTGAGAGGTGGTGATGTGAACAACTACTTGGAACAGAATGAGTTAAAATGGATTCTAAGGATGCAAGCACATAGATTTCCTGGCCTTAACAATTGTGTTAATATTAAACCTGCCTTTAATGGGGAAAAGTTAAAGAATCACAAGCACAAATGATTTGAGATGTAATATTCTCCTACTACTACATGTTTTCGAAGTACTGCTTTTATTAAAGTGGAGTAAATTTAGCCGTGGTTATCCAGTTGTTTTTTTATGAACATATTGAACTAGCTCACATTACATAAAAGCATATCAAATAAAATATATTAACCGTGGTACAATCGCAATATCATATTAAAATTGAACTGTTATACTGGTAAGTGAAATTCTGAGAGATAAAAATGAAAACCAACAAATGTATGACTCCCTACATTATACTTTTCAAATGTAGCCTCATAACTTGGGAATTCTCATTGTACCAACTTGAAATTTGGTACACAGTTATTTCTTTGGACTATATCATGATCATAAGAGCCTCACTGCAGTTAGCATAAATAATTTTGTTTCCATCCTTATGTGTAAAAAAAACAACCCAGTACCACAGACACAGTACAGATCATTTGGACTGCAGTGAACATATGCTACTGTGCCTTACCTCTAACTGCACACCTTTAACTGCAGCCCACCTCTAATGCAAATCAACATTTGGTACTGCAATTGCATTTTTAGTTCAATCAATGACATTAGAAGCAGCAGCTTTAGCAATGTAGAAGCAATAGTATTTCTTTCAACTAGGTAGACTCACTATGCCATTTATTTATTTTTTGGAACTGTAGCTCATAGAATTACAGATAAAAGGCTTCTATTTCACAAAGAAGCATGAGACACAGAAAAGACACAAATTAGTAAATAATGTCTGACCTTAATTTTGGGAGAAAAAAGCACATATAAGTTGTAAAAAAATCAGTAAGTATCCAAAGATCTTAATTTCTTAATATTTGATGAAATGTATTCCATACCACTCTGATATTGTCAGCAAACCAGTTTGTTCTCCCTACAGCTGTATAACTCCCTTTACTTAATTTAAATTTACTTCCACACAGCTTTAAAGATGTAAACAACCTCAAGCAAGCAGGAGCCATCGACAAGACGTTAAGAACTCACCTCATACAACTAGAAATGGTTGTGTTTCAGCTGATGTAATACTTCACGTTTTTTGAAAGTTATGAATTTTCATTTGCTCCATGAAAGAGGGGGGAAATGAGAGTCCCAGAATGTTAAATATTAAAGTGCAATCACCTTTAAAAACAATGAAAACCAGAACTTTCTCTAATGCTGTTTAAAATCAATAATTTTTGTGAGGTGGGGTGGGGGTGGGGGGGTGTTTCGTCCTCTTCCTCTCAATGTGAGGCTGCCTCCCCACTACCCTGCTATTTACATACAGTAATGCCGAGATCTCTGTACCTGACAGGAATAACTCTGGTACAGTAATCTAAATATCAGTGTGTGTGCACGCACCCATATTATACACACACACACTATATATACAATATACATGTATATAAAAAGGATCTATGCTGATCCATCGAAATTACATTTCATAGTCAAATTCACTTTCGCAAAACACAAAAATAACAACAACAAAAAAAAAAAAGAAAACACAAGCACATTTATGTAGGGGGGGAAGTCCCCCTACATACCCCCCCACACCCCTCTACTTAAATATACTAACTCCGAGATCGCACTACAGTGGGGAAAAGGATGTACTCCCTTATCCCACTGTAAAGCAATTTGGCGAATCAGCTTTCGCAAAGTGCACTTTCGATGTAGTGCAGTTTCGCAGAAGTGGGCTCAGCCTTCTATTTGTCAATGAAATGTACTTTCGACAAACAGGAGACCCATATATACATACATATATATATATATATATATATATATATATATATATATCATACACACAAGCATATAAAGATGCTATCACGCTTTACTAATCAAATCTTTGGAGCTTGCATTTGTGTCTCTTGCATAATCAACACCCAGTTTCTATGCTTACTTTTTTAGTTCTTTCTAGTCTAGTCCTATGATATGGACACCAAAAGATAGTACAGTATACCACAGATGGCTTAACCATAAATCAATGGCATCATAATGAACAGCCACCTATTAAGAGATGGTCTTCATATAAGCAGGTACTTCCTAATTGTAGCAGCAGAAACACTAAGAATGTGATGTTTTGAAGCAAAGCTAGAAATCTACCTTCGTATTTCCAGGACCCTGTATATTATACAGAATGTACTTCATATTCAGCCTATTATAATGATGTGTGGATGCCCTCTATATTCAGACTATGATTAATGATGTCTGGATACATGCTACATTCGGCCTAAGATTACTGATGTACTGTTGTTCTCCAATGCCATTACTGCCAATTTATCTAAAGTAAGAAATGAGCATGTTCTTGGTTGCCCACATACTGCTTTGTTATAACGGTCAGTAGTCTGGTTAAATATCCCTCTTGCCCCATTTCAGATCACATGCAAATGTTGCTGTCCAAACTTTTATAGGTAGCTTAGAGTCACTTATGGATACAATCAAAGGGAAAGAACCCAAGACAGCAGAACTCTGTTGTATCCCTACTCAACATATGTCTGACTGTCTCCTTTGTTCCTCATGTCTGTCTCTTGCTAAAATATTCTTAAACCTCATCCCAAATCTAGCTCATTAAAGCAATACCTGTGCCAAGATTAGATAGTTCAGCAATCAAAAATCTGATGATCATCTCGTCTGGAATCCTCTGACTTGCATCAAATGCCAGTGAGAAATTATTCAGGAACCAAACTAAATTAGTACAGCTAGGAATCCATGTACTGTAAACATGTTAACTGCTATCAGTCAAATAAAAGAATTGCCAGGTTATCACTTATTGCATGTGAGATAACATTTTCAGTAACTTTTGACATTGCAAACAATAAACTGACTGCTCTCCAATGCATTACATTACAATCACTTCTTTCTCATTTTTAGGCCAAAATTACAAATGCCCATTTTCCAGTCCAGAAGAAATTCACCTATCTTAACAGAAAGGTTAAACAGAGCAGCCAAGACTGGAGCTAAGTTTTTCTTCATCGGTTTCAGCTCTTTGTTACCAATGTCTTCAATTTTACTTGCTTTGACTCTCTTTAATTTTCTTATAATTTGAACTGTGTGATTTACATTACAGAAATTTGACACAGGTTCAGAACCTGATATTGCATAAAAAATACCCTTAACTTCGCAAACTCTAATTTAAAAGTGTTAAGCGTAAGTGGCAACTGTTTGCAATATAAGTGGCCAGCACCAAGGTTCAAGTGGTTAAAGCTTCTCTCACAGCTCCAGGGTCTTTGGTTCCACCACGTCACTGTCTCCATAAAGTATGCATGCCCCCCAGTCTGCGTGAATTTGTTAGGAAGTATAATACACAGCTTATTTACCTAACACCAGACTACATGAAGGCACAGTCTGTGTAATTATAGGGAAGGTCATCCATTGTTCTGTTCACAACAAATGAAAAGTACAGTGCTATCTCTTCTCTGTATGCACCAGACATCCAACATATATGCTCTTCATCTAACCACGTCTGTAGCAGACACAAGGAGATACAACAGGAGTGGTGAATTGTAACCACTACACAAATTGCCACTTAATCACATATAATTATGCGCAGAAAAATTCCTTCAACCTGTCATCAATTTCACTCCCTGATCTGGCCCACTTATTTGCCACGATAATCAGTCACATATGACAGTATTCACAAAGCCAATTTACTCAAACTGTGCTGTTCCAGTATCTTTGCTTCCTAGTCATATACAATATAGTAGATTTTTTCTTTCAGAAGGTGACACAATATCCTGTCATGTTCTGCTTAGTTCTATTTTTTACTACTTGTTTAACAAATTCTGGTTGATGCTGCTCTTGCCAGCTCTGCACAATAAGAGTGTTCACACAGTACCACAAGTGTGTAATACAGGAAGAGGAAATACAAGACAGCAAGGCAAATAAAGACTAAAGCAGAAAAGCCAGAGGCAGACAGATACTGTACATCTTTACACTCAAATATGTGTGGGAGCTTGAAAGTGAAGTCAGTGCAACAACGCAGGAAAACGCTGCTGGACAGCAAATACAAAGTAAGAGATGGATATCTTCCACAATGGAAAAAATGTAACCATTCTCAGTTTGTGAATACCCACTAATAATTTAAGCATTGCGTTCAGAATTCACATGACACTGCACACCTAAGAAAGTTACATTCATGACATTCACTTCTTCCTTTCGTAATCCCTACTTCAGACAAATGCTGGCCTGCCTTGCAGGTTATAAAGTACACACAGGGAGTAATAAAATCCCAAAGATTACCTTTTAAAGTAGCTCATTGCTTGAAAACTAAGTGGTGCAGTCTAAAATCAGTTCCATTTCCAGAGCAGCACACCACTGTGGTACTGCAATCCTACGCTGCTGGAACTGCCTTCCAGCTGTAGAAAGTATGTAATTAGGGATACGAGGGCTGGCAGTAAAGCCATACTGGCAGGAACAGTGAAGAAACACTACGAATCTTTCAGCAGTGTCAGTGCCAGACAGATGTTAGTTACATTGCTGCACCAATGTAGAGTACTGTGGACATCACTAAACACAGCAACAGCATGGAGCAACAACAAAGGCAGAAAAGGCAAAGGCTGGCATTCTACCCCTGTTGTTGTCATGTTTTTGTCTTATTCAATTCTGCAAACATAAAGAAACATTCTAAAGTTCAACCATAAATATCTGTTTGGGAAGTCTAAATCATTGCTTTTAAAAAGGAAAGTTCTATATGGAGACCGCAAACCTAGAATGTACTACTTATTAAACCAACCTTGATTAGATCACACAACAGCCTCATTTCTCAGAAACACATCATACCACAAATGAATACATATAATCTGCTTGAGTTGGTGGCAGTTCAGGTGGATTTAAAAGATCCCATATCACTTATCGAAAAGAGTAGGAAAAGTTTCTTGATGCCTTGGCTAAATTTCCCCTAGTAGTATAAATACCACTATGGGTCTCTGCTGAAAAGAAGGACTAACCTGGTCAACAACAGACAGACTAATAGATAAAAGTAAAGACAAATTTGTGGATTATAGTGACAGCAGTCAGGAAATTATGTATTTATTTATACAATTTGTTGACTGGGTTAGTCCTACAAATCTTTGAGCCTCTTTTCAGGGGAGAACTGAGATAATATTCACACTGACTAAAAGAAATTTCCCTACTCTTTTAAGGAAGAGTATATGCAATGTGAAAGATCACTTGGAAAAGAAACCCGAAGACCATTATTAACAACTGCTTAATATGTGCAAAGATGTGCAGCATGGATCATTAAGCTGTAAGGTATCTGAACTGTGCTTCTACCCTTCCACATCTCACTTTGCATAAACAGCAGACAAGATGGTCTTTTCATTTTACTCATAGTAATGCATAGAACAGATACAAAAGATGCAGCTACTCATTCGTCTAATTAAACATACAGCTATTCCTTAAGAAAGAACAGTTCTGCTGTGGGATTTTTTTATGTTTACAGTCTCAGTGACAGCCAGATGATGCAGCCTGGGGCAGTAATAATAAAATCTACTGAAGTCATGAGTTGCAGAACAAAGGGGACAACGAAAGTCACAAGGACTTGACAGAAGTTCATATCTCAATTTAAGAGCGCTGCTCTGCTAATGATACTTTGATATGTGTTTACTTAGAAAGGGTCTGACTGCGACCCCAAAGGCAAATGAAACTACAATTGTTTTATGAGAAGAGGAGACTTTATTATTCATAGAGTCACAGACAAGCTTTATATTCTACTTGCTGCAATAGAAAGGTAAGCTAGGATTTAAATGGAACACTTTTATTAGCTACATTTTAATAATTTTAAAAAGGAAATTTACACAAAGATAAAAGTGGAAAAAAGGTGTACTAAAAACACTGGCACACATTAAATATTTATAAAATTAATACATCTAAATTCACTAACACTGGCTACTCCAATTATACTATTTTGTGAAGTCAGAACATAAAAAATATGATATATGGGCATGTTTACCACTCTATGGACACATAACGTATAAATTCTCAACTATGTCAAATCTGAACAAATTCACACTTTTCATGTAAAATATGAGGACAATCAGTAAGATATGTGCTTGTGTTTACATCTACCCATATCTGCATAAACAAATGTATGAGAACACTACTATCAGAAGCAATTTGCTATTATAAAGGTCATACATACATGTATGTACGAGTAACAATACATGTAGGCAATTTTTTTTGTGTGTGTGTGTATATATATATATATATATATATATATATATATATATATATACATACATACACACACACACACATATATTATATATATATATATATATATATATATATATGTGCGTGTGTGTGTGTGTGTGTTTATATATATATATATATATATATATATATATATATATACATATATATATAGAGAGAGAGAGAGAGTATTAGGCTAACTGCCCCTTTGGGCCATTTGAAGCCTAGCCAGCTACCCCATGTGAGAATCAAACCCTGCACCTTGTGTCTTTAAGGGAAATATATATATATATATATATATATATATATATATATATATATATATAGATTCACTTTAGAACATAGAAAGCCCAAAGACCAAAATCTTGAAAAGTCAAAACATTGAAAATTCAAAACCTTGAATCCGATAAAACTGAAAAAAAGATAGGAAACCAACATTTAATATATGCCAGCACAACTACATACAGAAACAAATAAAAAACAAACCTTATTACACTTCTCCAAATATAAGCAGGGGGGCAAGCCCCCCCTGCACCCCACAGTCCCTCACACCCCCTGCCACTTATATATATTAACTCTGTGATCGCACTACACAACAAAATGGCAAACATACCATTCCCTGCTTCATGACTGCCTGTTTAAATGGGAGGCTTGCCCCCTTGCTTATATTTGAAGTGTAATATGTTTTTTTTATTTGTAGCTGTGCTGGAATATAGTACGTGTTGGTTTCCTATGTTTTTTCAATGTTCTGGAATTCAAGGTTTTGAGTTTTCAGTGTTTTGAATAAGATTTTGGTCTCAGTGTTTTGAATTTCAATGTTATGGGCTTTTGATGTTCTAAAGTGAATATATAAACACACACACACTCTAAACATAGCCTGTTATGTACACAGATTTTCAGCATTTATTTTCCTAAACTCAGATTTTAATTTAGACTCTCTGTGAGAGAACCAGTGATGTATAAAGCTACAATACCCAGCACTGTGTGCAAATAGCCTAACACTAAATATGCCATCTACCTTTATTAGTTAAAATACCAATGCAGTGGTGCAACTCCACAGATGTAGATAAAAAAAGAGTTTCTTACAAATTCTATTGTATTTGTTTACTTGGCACAGTGTATGTTACATTTTTCTACTATTTAATTAAAAACCCTGTTGATTTTCCTACTGTAATTTTGTTTAATGTTGTGATTTTTTTTTTTTTTTTTATATATTTCTGGCCCGGTTCAATTCTCGATTAGGGTACCTTCTGTGCGGAGTCTGTGTCTCCTCTCTGTGTTCTTGTGAGTTTCCTCTGGGAGCTCTGGTTTCCTCACACATTCCTACATGCAGTAAGTGGACTAGATACTCTAAATTGGCCATAAGTGTGTGTGGTGTCGAACTACCGCGGCAATTCCAGCCACCTTGTGAGGTAAACCTTGGTTCTAGATGAATGTCACTGTTAAAGTGACACCCCGGCCCCATGTGCAAAAATGGGAAAAAGGGGTTATGGATGGATGGATTATTTGGCATTTAATTTGTTTGCTTTTATTAGTTTTCATTTTTATGGACCTGCATCGCTACATCTAATGACATATCACCCTTGTTGTCTGGATCATAACTGAATAAGGTCTGTAGGAATCAATCCACCTACAAGTTCAAAAATTAATCAGGTTAATTAAGTATCCAAATTATAATAGGGATTTTAAAATGCAGGTGGGTCAAAGTAGTTGACAGTGGATCAGTGAAACAGCCTATATTTTGAGGACAGAAGACCACTGTGACATCATTAGGGACTGCAAGAGCCTTAAGACAACCCCTTACAAACAGAGACCTTAAGAGACAATAACTGTCTTGCACACCTAGCTATCCAATTGTTGGCTGTAAAATGAGCTACTGATTTCAGTTAACCAGTTTGTTGTTTTCTCATCATCTCTGGTAAGGTTAAATTCCTACTCCTCCATACATTTGTATCTTCCAATTAGTTCAGTAAGCAGATTCCAAGTTTAAGCTCCCCCCACTATAAAATAAACCAATAAATAACTGTATTATTACTCAGCTCCTACACTGACTCGCACTCAAAGAGAATAAGGTTGCAGATCCTTGTAAATTGTTCAAGAAAAAAACTATACTTTTGCAATATACTGTGTATTGCTGTATAATCTGTCTTTGCATATGTCCAGCTTAACAAATTTTCAATTACTTTAACACAAGGAAGAACAGTTTTAACAGCACCTATTTCAGCTAGAGAACAAGTGTATTAAGGGCAAGAATGAACTAGATTCCATCTGCAAAAAATTCTTTAAAGGTCTCCAGGTTTAAAGAAAAATGGTTTGTTGTTACACTTAAAAACATACTCAGAAAAAATATGTGCTTTTTTGTTGCAAAAACTGAAGAAATGAAATCACAATCAGACCTATAGTACATGTGCAACACCAACAGGAAAAGCTGTACACATGTACTGGATTACATTTTTCTAGGTCTGGAATGCAAAGTAGCTTTTAAAAAAAAATCCATTACTTGAAGCACTGAAACATTTTTTCTGGCACTTTGGTGCTGTAGGAACAATATTAACATTAGTTTTGCATCTTGCACTCATGACATTTGATCCCAGTTTATCACAAGGAGGAAAGGAAGCCAGGGCCAGACAAAGAGCATTGTATTTGTATACTGTGATAATCTCTAGCCCCTGGCTGACAGTAAGTGAAGCATGCTGTTTCAGCCCTCGCTCCACAACAGCTAACTAGCAGTACAGGAAATGAAAAACTCTAGGGTCACACTAGCCTAGCCTCTGGGCACTGCACTGCTGTACTGCATGTATCATAAATTCTAACATCTGGTAAAGCTTCTCCAACACCCTTGTATCTTCATGGTCATCTTACCAGTTCCTCAAAAAGGAAGCTATTTCCCCCTTTAAAGTACTGACCCTGCAAACTTGTATAGTTTCTTTAAAGGAGAAGACCTTTCTTACTGATACAATAACCAAAAACAATTCAGCCTATGGCTTCTGTTATCAGACACCCTGAAAGGGTGTGTGTGTGTGTGTGTGTGTGTGTGTACATATATAAACAAACATATGCATAAAAAGAGTACTGCAACACTCTATGGGTATATATACACGTGGTTGTATATGCAATTGGATAGGAGACTGTATGTTCTACCCTACAATTTATGGTACACAAACTTTTTTCTTTTAACAATTTTTTTATAGAAAATGTCTTCATACTTGGATAGCAGCTTCATATTGCCTATTAAATTGTCTAAGGTTTGTAAAATGTGCAAAGTTTCTGTTTGGTCTGCTGGTGCAAATGTTTTGCCTGACATAGTCACATAACTCAGTCATAACTATCGCTGCATCATCATACTGAAAAAGCAAAAACAATGGTCCGCATTCTAGAAACAATCTTGTCCTGTCAGATCTGGGGACTGGGATTCAATATAGAAGTTTAACCTTTTTAAATGGTGTGTGCCTACTGCTAGGATAACAGGGACCAGGCAGTTACATAGATACAACAAGCTAAAACACAGACACCAACAAAAAGGTGTAGTAAAAGCATTAAAGTCAAAATACTAAACAAGTGACCAAAGCATGACCACATTTGTTCACACATTCCCCTCTCAGGTATACAGACTGTGGAAATACTGGAGTTTTTGATTTCTGACCATAAATAGAGCAAGACATACCATCAGAACATGTACAATAAGGAATTACATGTGTTTTAATAAAACTCAACCATAGTATTACAAAGATGTAACTAAACATTCATTTTTCTTTTTACATAATGTAATTCTTGATTACTAAATCATCACATTATTGTCAGGAGGTGTCTCTTTTTACATCTACAGGAGTGTACATAAACAGTATTTTAAAAGCAATTTAATGCAACAAACATTCTCAAACACTAGCATGGACTTTTCTGATACTTTTAATTAAAAGGTCTTTTGCCATTTAAAGACACTCTGTACAGAAAGAAAAAAAAAACAACAAAAAGACCACTTTTAATTGACACCAGACCCTCCCCCCCCTTTCCCAAGAAGAAAAAAAGCCGTTTTTGTGTGTATGCTCACTCAGCCCTCACTGTACAAAAGGAAGCGGATTTGCAGTAAGACACATGAGATGACCCCCTGACCCCAAGCCGCTGAAAAGTCCTGAATGGCATAAATACCACATAATCAATCACATACCAGGAGGGCTGCCCCCCAACCCCTGGCCCAGTGGCAGGGTTTATGAGAGACACTCTGCAAATGGACACAGAGTTCTTAAAGAGGCCCCTGTGGCATTCCAAGATCAAGGAGTAATTTTTACAGTGGACCCAAAGACCCTGACCATCTAGTTTTACACCTTTACTTATTCTTGTTGAGCACATCCATTTAACTCGGTGTATTTCTGTTAGATAACAGGTTTAAATAACAACTGAAAGAGTCCAGTCTTTAACCTTTTATTTCTTCACAGGCATAAACACACACATGCACACAGCAGAGCAAAGGAAGGAAGGAACAGTGTTGACATACATAGAAAGTTAGCAGCTAGAAATAAAACCAGACTGAGAAAAAATACAGGAACTAGCCTTGCAGACTGCAATATGCAAGGAAAAAGGTTCTCAAAAGTCTGATAAAAACTCACGTGGGGCAAAGTAGCTCAGCATCTTTAAGTGTTAAAAAAAGGTACTACCTGAATTTTACAAATGAGTATATATTAACAAAATCATGAAACAGAAGTACAGATGATTGAAACAAGGGCAAAGCACCCCCTCCCCCCCACCGAGAAAACCACACTGAAAGCAATACCAAGCAGGATATTGAGTATAGCAACAAAAGAGAATTTACAGCAAGTGCAAGACACATGAACATGTTATTTATTGCTCTTTGAAAACGTACTGGAGCTCTGCAGGTAAAATGGAAGGCAAAGTGTTTTTAGCTCTGTCTTACCAAAATGCAACATAGCCATAACTTCTCAACTTCAACAACTACTCAATGGACAGCGCAGTGGTGCAGCGGTAGCATTGTTGCCTGATAGCAAGAGGTTCTCCGGTTCGATTCTCAGCTGGAGTGCCTTCTGTGTGGAGTCTACATGTCCCCCTGCGTTCGTATGAGTTTTCTCCAGGTACTCCAGTTTCCTCCAACATTACAAAGACATGCATCTAGTGTTTCTCCCCGAGCCTCTGCTGAAAATTGGCTTCATTCCAAGTCAGACTTTCTCAGTAAATAAATGTTAAATAAAAAAATAAACTTCTAACTGCAAGAATTCTGGACAAAGGCCCAAACTCAATATCACTCTTAAAAGCTAAGAAAGTTGGTAGAATAACAGGCTCATCATTAGCATACATTGCCTGAAAGATGTGAAGTCTGAAACTCAAATATCTTGTTATTTAGTTACTTCAATACTCGATTTTCTGAAAACCACGGATTATAGGAGGTACACACTAACAATATAAGGGAAATTCTGGAAACTTTACAGAATTCTGGACAGTTGAGAGGTATGAACACAGCACTTCTTTGCAGCACCTGTAAAAGGAAAAAAATCATGTGACTAAGGCACAGCCATGTTAAAATATCTCTGTAAAATGTCCCACATGCCACTGCACATGTGCATGTAGTACTCAATACAAACAACTCTTCTGAGGCTGTTGTACCTCGCTGTGAGGAAGATGGGGAAGGGGAATCATAGCTATGTTTATATATATATATATATATATATATATATATATATATATATATATATATATATATATATATATATATTAACCATTTTACACTTTACACCCACACACACGTATAACACCCAGTTTTACACACAGACACACACACACACTTTCTCTCTCTCTCTCTCTCTCTCAAGTATGCAGTTATGTCGATCGAGAGCATAAGAAACTGATTCATTGACTGGTCACCTGGTCCACTCTTCTCATTGGCTTGGGCGTACTACACAACATATGAATACCCACTGTAATGCAGTAATACATTCTTGCCAGCTGGTCATATTTCTTAAGAAACTGACTGGCTACCAACCCTTTTTCAAGTTACATTGCTACTGAAACAGCATATTTCGGCTATAGTGAAAGAATGGGTTGAGGGATGAAAGGGCACACCATCTTAGTCATTACAATCAGTTTTATTACAAATAGTTGGTAATTTTGCATGATTTGTTTGTTAAAAAATGAATATGGTATATGCAGAAATCTTGCACTTGGACTTAAGTGCTTACAGATAGTAAAATGTAAAGCAAGAAAGAGAAAAGAAAAAAAAAAAACACATACCCCAGGATTCAATACTGCCTACACTAAGTGTACACTGTTTTGAGTGAACAGACAGCACAGACATAACTCGCTTCTTCCTCCTAATTTTAGTTTTCCTACGGATATTCTTGCTGCTTTAAATATTTACAGGCATTCAATAAAGGTTACCACAGTGTACACTTAATGTAATTATCTTTTTGAGTGAATATAAAGCACAAAACATGTGGTAAGAATGCTCTTGAATACATATCGTATACACTTAGTGGAGGCTTTATTTAATCTGGCCCACAGATTCGCACAACAGGTTTTATATATCTGTATGCATGTATTTCTATATACTTGCCTATACGCCTGTGTACTTGCATGTACACACATACACACTCAACAACTCTAGTAGCCCAACATTATCTATACATTTCAAAACTGGACCCTCGAAGTGCCTTACAAGTGTACCATGCAAGAAAAAAGAGCTCCAACATCACTTGTGATAAAACATGTTTTTGGTTTTATTTTGGGTTCATGAAATCATAAAAATCAAAAAAGTGTTGGTAGCAATGCTGTGCTATTGATGACATGAACAAATAGGGCAGGCACAACTTCAGGAAATTTCTAAGGTAACTATGTTTAAAGCGTTTACCTCCAACCTTAACAGAATGTTAGCCAGGATGCTAAATTGCCTGAAAGGGAGTCAGCTGGTAACTGCACTTGATAACAGACTGATAGAGGTGAAAGGTCAGAAATGGTCACCCCTAATCCGCCTTCTTCATGAATTAGATGACAAGGAACATTCTTTCAGAGCTTATAAGAGTGAGTACGGTGGGAGCTTTTCTCTCATGTAAAGAAAAGATGTATTTGCACAGTGAAATTAAATTTAGGTCCTGGTTAACATTTTGCTATAGATCTATGTCAGTGTACAAGCAGGCAAAACAGATACTCTGTTATGGGAATTTTATTCCATTCTAACACTGCGTTAAGCAAACTGAACAACTTCAAGAGCCAACAGCTGGCAAGTGGTGAAACTTGAAAATTACTCTTCTGAGGTTAACACATACTAGACAAAAAATCAAATACATTTATTAATGCAAAAGGGCAAATATGAAAAGATACAACAAATCCCAAAAAACAAGATTTTTTTCAGTTAAACTAATTCTTAAAAGAAAAGATTTAACTTCCGTGAGACAGAAGTGCACTTTCTTCCTAGTGCACTTTCTTCCTACCAGATCCATGAGCTGGCGAGGATAGAGAGTTAAGTTCAGCCAGCATTTACTAACTGGAATACAGTGGGAAGGCAAAAAAAAAAAAACAGCCGCATCTTGGCGATAACAGCTACTAATAACAGACACGCGAGGTTTGTTTCTTGGCAGAAAGTACCCACATACCAGGATGAAGAGCTTTTGCCAACCAGCTGGAAGCAATCAGTAAAAGGACATCTGAAAGGCACTGTTATAGTTAGTTTCATAGAAAAAGTAAGTACATAGCAATCAGAACATATTCTGTCATGAATATTTAAAAAAGTATATTTAAACGCGACTCTCAAAACTGGCTACTGCTTTAACTGGTCATCAGTTCACTATTGTGTGGTGTGAGATATAACTTACACATACATGTATATACCTGTGTGCGTGTATGCGTGTATGCATACACACACACACACACACACACACACACACACACACACACACACACACTGCAGTGGTGCCTGAAAAGTGTAAAATTATATACAGACTGCTGGTGCTAGAAAAGCCTTGATTCAAGCAATTCTAATACACATCATATTTAACAAATTAATTTAAGGCTAATGCTATCTGTAACAGCTAAAAGACAGGTTCCATAACAGGAATTGAAGCATTTAGGGCAGTAAAATACATAGAAAAATATCAGTTTCTGGAGAGGCTGACTGAAGAAAGTACAGTTACTTACCATAAACGTAGATATTTGAGTGTATTCACTGTTGCAATAATCACACTTGGGTTATCTGCCTGCAGGTAGCCCTCAATCGGCCTGAATACCAGAGACTTAGTATTTCTGCGTCGGATGCTGTCACTCCAGGACTGACGTCAGGTCGTCAGGGGTATAAAAACAGGCAGCTGATGCCATTACATCAGTTTTTCTTGCCCCAAATGTCCAGGAGCCCCCCAATAGGGAGCTAAGTTATGGTGGGGGAAAATACCACCAGTAAAAAGTAAATACCAATACCCCTGAAAAAGGGGGGGGGCTAGTAAAAGGACAGGACAACCCATTTGTAAGGACTGCAGATGCATCCTTGAAGGACATCCAGGGGCTGGAGGGAGGGAAACCAGGACTGCAACAGTGAATACACTCGAACATCTACATTTATGGTAAGTGTACACAACTGTACTATGTTCTTTGTATTTCACTGTTGTAGTCATCACACACGGGTAGATTTCCAAAGCTGAAGAAGGGTGGAGGCAGTCAAGAAGAGTTAGGGCTGGCTAGAGTGCTTTGCAGGACTGCTGTTGCAAAACCTGCCCTGGATTTGGAAAAGATAGGCAGGTGGCAATGCTTGGAGAAGGTGTGTACAGAACTACAGGTAGCAGTTACCAGGATGTCCCTGGTAGGGAATGCCCTGAGAAATATTATAGAGGTAGAAGTTGCCCTAGTGGAATGTGTTCTGACCCCCTGAAGGGTTGGTTTGCCATGGTGCTTGTAGCAGAAATGGATGCAATGTGCTATCCATTTGGAAACAGTTTGCTTTGAAATGGCCTTGCCCTCTGCCCCTGTTGCAAAGCTGACTAGTAACTGGCCAGATTTTCTGAAGGGCTTAGTCCTATCAAGGTAGAATCTGAGCTGTCTGTGCACATCCAAGGAGTGCAGGACCCTTTTCCCTTTATTTTGAGGATTAGAGAAGAAGGTAGGCAAATGGATACATTGGTTGAGAGCCACACTGGACACCACTTTAGGCATAAAGGAAGGGTTAGTCCTGAGAGAGACCCTGTCAGCATGGAAAATAATGAAGGGTTCCACAGCCATAAGTGCTTGTAGCTCAGACACTCTTCTAGCTGAAGTGATGGCCAGAAGCTAGGCTGTTTCCCAAGAGAGGAACTTTAAAGTACAGTTTTGTACCTACCATAAATGCAGATGTTCAAGTGTACACCGTGCTGCAGTCATCACACTTGGGTTATCTTGTCATCAGGTGGTCCCGCAGTCGGCCTGAATTCCAAAGTCTTGGTCCGGCATCAGTTGCTGTCACTTCTTCCCTGACGTCAGTGCGCCAGGGGTATATATGATGCATCTGACGCCATTTTCTTCAGTTGTTCTTGCCCCAGATGTCAGGTGCCCCCAAAAAGGTGGTCAGTAATTAGAACCAATCTAATAAATTTAGCACAGACACAACATCCCTCCAGCTATAAGCAAATACATCAGAAAGGTATTGTAAAGATTTAGTTAGTCAGAGGGGATGGAGGGAGGGTAACCAGGACTGCAGCAGGGTGTACACTCGAACATCTACATTTATGGTAGGTACAAAACTGTACTATGTTCATCGTGTTACCCTGCTGCAGTCATCACACTTGGGTAGAATCCCAAAGCTAAGGATGGGAGGAGGAGTCAAAGAGGGTTAGAGAAGGCTAGGAGTCCCTGCAGAACTGCAGTGGCAAAGCCAGCTCTAGTCTTAGAGTAAAGTGGTAAGTGGTAGTGTTTGGTGAAGGTGTGTACTGAACTCCAAGTTGCAGCTCCCAAAATATCCTTGGTTGGCACCCCCCCTGAGGAAGGCTGTAGATGTAGCTGCTGCCCTGGTAGAGTGGGGCCTTATGGTAGCAGGAACTGGCTTTCCATGATTGGTATAGCAAAAATGAATGCAATGTCCTATCCATTTGGAAATGGTCTGTTTTGATACAGCCTTCCCTTGTGAAGCTGCAGCATAGGATACAAAGAGCTGGTCAGATTTTCTGAAAACCTAAGTAGTAACAAAGTTGCTTGTGAATGTCCAAGGAATGCAGGAGTCTTTCTCCTTTGTTCTTTGGATTTGGAAAGAAGGTGGGTAAGTGAATGGTTTGATTTAAAGCCACACTGGATACCACCTTAGGCATGAACAAAGGACTAGTTCATAGAGAAACTCTGTCTTGATGGAAAATGAGGAAAGGTTCCACTGCCATTAGTGCCTGAAGCAATGAGACTCTTCTGGCTGAAGTTATTGCTAGCAGCAGGGCAGTCTTCCATGACATAAACTTTACATCAGCAGAGAAAGCTGGTTCAAAGGGAGGTAGCGTAAGTTTTTCCAGAACAAAGTTGAGGTCCCAGGTTGGTGTAGGTGCTTTCCTAGGGGGCCTAATGTTTTTTTGCCCCTCTGAGGAGCTGCCTTAGAAGTGGATGTGAAAATAAGGGTGGATCCGTGTTGTAGTGGGCTGAAATAGCTGAGGCGTGGATTTTAATGGATGAAAAAGAAAGTCTTTGTGCAACATCTCAGCTAAATACTGTAGAATCTGAGGCATGTGAGGCTGAAGGGTATTTTGGTCTTTAGCTTGGTTCCAGGTGCAAAACCTTTTCCATTTGTCCGAGTAGGCCTTCCTGGTGCTGGGCCTCCTAGCTTCCAGAATAACATCCATAACTGCTTGAGGAAGAGGAGCTGGCTGGATGCTTAGGTGATTTGCCATGCAGCCAAATTTAAGGTTTTGAGCTGGCTGTGTAGAATGATTGTCTTGCTGTGTGAGCAAATGGGCAATTTATGGTAAAATGCAAGGTGGGCCCTGGGCCATATTCCTTAATAGTGGGTACCAGTGCTGGCGTGGCCAGTCTGGGGCTATGAGTATCATACGTGGTCTCTCCTTTCTGACTTTCAGAAGCACCTTTGAGAGAAGGGGCAATGGAGGGAAGGCATATACTGTCAGGTTTTTCCAACTGAATGAGAGTGCGTCCACTTTCCAAGCTTGATGGTGAAGTGTCCTTGTACAAAATTTTGTTAGCTGATAGTTTTGGGGGCTGGCAAACAGGTCTATGTCTGGGTGGCCCCATTTTTGAGTTATCATTGCAAATACTTGTGGATCCAGTTTCCACTTGTGGGGATCCATGATGTTTCTGCTGAGGTTGTCTGCCAATGTATTATTTTTTCCTGGCAGGAATTGAGCTTGTAGCTGAACTTGGTAAGCCAGTGCTGTGTTCCACAAGGTCATTGCTTGCCTACATAGAGGGTAGGAGTGTGTATCCCCTTGTTTATGTACCACATTACTGTGGTGTTGTCCATCCTTATTGTAAGCTGTCCTGGATGTAAGAGGTTCCTGAAGGCTGTCAGAGCATTCTGTACAGCTAGCATCTCTTTTTGATTGATGTGCAGATTCCTTTGATCTGCAGTCCATATGCTTTAAACGCACTGTCCTGCCATGTGTGCCCCCCAGGCATATTCCGATGCATCTGTTGTCATAGTTTGCCTGGCTGGGGGCAAGGTGAAAGGCTGACCCTTGTTGAGGTGACATGCCTGTGACCACCATAGAAACTCTTGTTGAAGGCAGGGAATGAGAGACATCAGTGTGTCCAAGCTGTGGCTGTGTTGAGACCATACACTTTTTAGGTACCACTGTAATTTCCTCATATGCAGCTTTGCAAATGGTATTAGTAGTATGCAAGATGCCATGAAGCCCAAGGCCTGCAGAATTTTTCTTGCAGGGAGTTGGGTCTTTGTTGCCATTGTTTTGAAATATTGAGTCAGTTGTAGTTGTTTGTCTGGCGTCAGATAAGCCTTCTGGGCCGTTGTATTCAAGCTGGCACCCAGGAATGTCATATTTTGTGAGGGTACTAGTTTTGATTTCTTTTCGTTTACTGTGTACCCTAGGCAACTTAGAAGATCTTTTACAAAAGCCAGATGTTGTAAGAGGATGTCCTTGCTTTCTGCTCAGATGAGGCAGTCATCCAGGTATGGGTATATTTGAATTCCTCTTTGGCTGCAGTATGCAATTACTGGTGCCAGGCATTTTGTGAAAACCCTGGGCGCAGTGGATAAGCCAAAGGGCAGTGCAGAGAATTGGTAATGGGTTGAACCTGCAATGAAACGGAGGTATCTTTTGCAATTTTGTCCGATAGGGACATGCAGGTATGCCTCCTTGAGGTCCAACGTTACTAGCCATGCTTTCTTGCCAAACATGGGAAGAAGCTGCTGTAGTGTTAGCATCTTGAATTTGGGTACTTGTAAGAAGGTGTTTAGAACTGAAAGGTCCAGAATTGGTCTCCAAGCATTGTCCTTTCTGGTGATTAGAAAGAGTCTTGAGTAAAATCCTTGGCCTTGCTCCCGTGTAGGTACCAGTTGAATGGCTCTCATGTCCATGAGAGCTGGAATTTGTTTTTGTGCCTCTGCCCATTGATTTTGTGGCAGGTTTGGCATTCCTCTTTTCGTTGGCAAGGTGTGGAAATGGAATTTGTATCCTTTTGAAATTATGACTAGGACCCATTTGTCCTTTGTGACGCTGTGCCAGTTGTCTGAAAAAAGTGCTAATTTTCCTCCCAAGGGAGCTGCCAAGAGAGTCTTGCTTGGCCATAGGAGGTTTAAGTCATTCAGTTTGCCTTCTAGTAGTTTGGGGCCTGTCTTCTCCTCCCTTCTGTGTTGCAGTGCTCCATTGTCAAGGTGTGTAGTGGGTTTGTGGTTGTCCTCTGCCTCTTGGGCGTCTGTATTTACCCCTCTGTGGTCTGTCAGTAGCTGGAAAGGACCAATTTTTTGTTGGCCAATTTCTGCTGAAGCGAGGGGGCTGAACCTCTAGAAAATCTTTGACCGTCTGCATAGATTTTGCCTTATCCTCCATTTTCTTTAAGACTTCTTCTGCTTTAACTCCAAATAGGACATCCTGCTGTAAGGGGGCATCTAGAAGCTTTGCTTTAACATGATCAGGCAGAGTTTGTTCCTTTAACCAAGCATGTCTTCGTATAACAGACCTAGTAACAGCTGCTCTACAGGAAGCCTCCAAAGAATCAAATCTACATTGTAAAGTATGTTTGCCCACCTGTTCAGCTGCATGCAACAGATCCTGCATTTCTTTCAATTCAGATTGTTGAGGGAGTGCGCTCATTTTTTGTCTTATTTAGTGCTCTCATAGCTAAAGTGGCTGAGGTGTAAACCTTTTTCCCCCCACCTGTCTAGTGCTCTGGAGTCCCTTTCAGAGGGTACCGGATTTTTCGCCATAGAAGCCTTAGCCCCTTTTGGACCCTGGGAGATAGTCTCTGGGTCAGCAACAGGGCTTTTATAAAGGAATTTGTGGGAGTCAGGCACTCTAATATTGGTCTGGTTTGGCTGGAGCAGGTGGCAGAGAATCTGGATTTAAACTAGATTCTAAGTAAACATCATCTGCAATGTCTAAAACAGGGGGGATAGCAAGAGGTCTGTTTTGGGGGAGTAAAAGAAATTCTCTGAGCCTTTTCTTTGAGTCAGAGTAGTCCTGACCTTCCCAGTGAAAATGTTCCCTCATAGTGTGTAAAGTTTCCCCAAAGGAATAGTCTTCAGGGGGAGAAGCTGAGGGAATGGAATCCTCAGAATCTTCATAAGGGAGAAAGGAGTAATCTTGGTCCTCAGAGGAGCCTGAGGAAATAGACACTTGATCAGAGAAGGCATAATCTTCCTTTTGTCTAGGCCTTTTGTCGGGGGGGGGGGGGTTTGGGAACCCCTGATTAAAGAGATCAAATCTTCAGCCATTTTAAGCATCTGTTTCTTAGGCATGGGGCCTTGAACTGGAGACTGAAGTGCAGTCTTTTTTGGTTTAATAGGAGTCTTGAGCTTAGGATACGTTTTTACAGTGAGCGTCGTCGGTCTGAAGACACCTTCAGAAACCGAAGGTGTTTCTGCAGCACCGACATCTCTTTCTGCAATGTTGTCAGTAGGGGCTAAAGAAAACGGCTGCGTCTGCCTAGCACTCTCCGCCAAAAGCTCCAAAGCGGTCTCGGGTTCCAATTCTGCGGTAGCCAGGGGCTGCATAGGAGCCTCACTGAAACCCAGTGAACCGGTGACTGGCCCAGCCGAGGCCTCGGAGTCTGGCTTGGGTCTAGGCTGCCTGTCCTTATCCTTGCGTTTTTTGTGCACACCGGTAGTCGGTTGCTCCGATGGCATTGTATAGTTAAATTTTCTACCGAAGTAGTGTCGTGCGAAATCAAAGCGTCTTTTTATAGTACGCTTATTGAACCTAGCACAAAAGCGACAACCAGTGATGTCGTGGTCTGGGCCTAGGCAAGGCATACAATAAGAATAAAAATTCTTATGAGGTATTTGCTTCCCACAAGAAATACAATTGTTAACTTTTTCTGACATCGGTCTGAGGCAAGAAAAGTTTCCTCAACGGGGTACTTAGCTTTATTGAAGACTTCGGATCTGAAATTCGACTTCGAAAATCTCAGGAGTCGGCCGACCGGCACTTGCGAAAGTACAATTGTGTACACTTACCATAAATGTAGATGTTTGAGTGTCTTCACTGTTGCAGTCATTACTGTAGGGTTCTCCCTTGCCGGCAGGCAGTCCTCGGTCGGCCAGAATCCCAAAGTCTGGGTCAGGCGTCGGCTGCTCAGCCATGCTGCCTGACGTCAGTGCGCCAGGAGTACAAAACTGGCAGCCAACGCCTTGTTCTCCAGTTTTTCTTGCCCCAGATGTCAGGTTATCCAAAATGAAAATAACCCTTTTGCAAATACACCTCAGAGGAAAGGTGAAGAAGGGAACCACACAAAAGAAAAAATAAGAGGGGACAGGAGGGAGGGTAACCCAGACTGCAACAGTGAAGACACTCGAACATCTACATTTATGGTAAGTGTACACAACTGTACTATGTTCATTGTGTTTCACTGTTGCAGTCATTAGTGTAGGGTTGAATCCCAAAGCAGAATAAAAGGGAGGTGGTCATAAAGCAGAGGGGGCGGCCAAAAGGCTCTGCAAAACAGCAGAAGCAAAGCCTGCCCTAGACTTAGAGCAGAGATGTAGATTGTAGTGCTTAGAAAAAGTATGCACTGAACTCCAAGTTGCAGCTTCCAAAATGTCCTTGGTAGGAACTCCCATGAGGAAGGCAGCAGCCCTGGTAGAGCGAGTCCTTATACTCCCTGGGATCTGCTTTCCATGGTGTGAACAAAATCTGATTCCATGAGCAATCCATTTAGAAATGGTCTGTTTTGAAATGGCTTTGCCTTGAGAACTGGAAGCATAAGAAACAAACAATTGCTCTGATTTCCTGATGTCCTTGGTTCTGTCCAGGAAAAAACATAGTTGTCTGTGTACATCTAAGGAATGCAAGATCCCTTCCCCCCCCTATTTTGAGGACTGGGGAAAAAGTTGGCAGGTGAATAGTTTGATTTAAAGCCACTTTGGAAACCACCTTAGGCATGAAAGTAGGATTAGTCCTTAAAGACACCCTGTCTTGGTGAAAAATAATGTAAGGTTCCACAGCCATGACAGCCTGCAACTCCGAAACTCTCCTGGCAGAGGTCAGAGCTAACAGGATGGCTGTCTTCCATGATAAAAACTTGGATGTCAGATGTGGCAGCAGGCTCAAAAGGAGGTAAGGTGAGTTTTTCCAAGACATAGTTGAGATCCCAGGCAGGAATGGGTGGAGATCTAGGGGGCCTTAAATTCTTAGCTCCTCTGAGAAACCATCTCATGAGCTGGTGGGAAAAGATTGGAGGTTCTGTATTATAATGAGCAGAGGCATGCATCTTAATGGAAGAGAAGGAGAGACCCTTATGTAATAGGTCTGTCAGATAAAGCAAAATCAGAGGAATATTAGGAATAAGAGGATCAGAATAGTACAGTTTTGTAACTACCATAAATGTAGATGTCCGATAGATATGCAACTGCAGTCATAACATATGGGTTGTCCTGCCTCAGGCAGCCCTCGGTCGGCCGGATTCCAAAGTCTGGGTCCGACGTCGGCTGATGTCGCATTTCTCTCCGACGTCAGAGCGGCTGGAGTATATAAGCATCAGCCGACGCCATTTTCTTCAGTGTTTCTTGCCCCAGATGCCAGGTGCCCTCCAAGGAAGGCTGTAATCAAATTGGAAGACAAAAACAGGATTCCAGACAAATAAGTAAGCAATAAACAGATACACCATAACAGATATCCCCAGCTAAGAGAAACAGGGATAGGAGTGGACCCAAGGCATAGATGGGTATGGAGGGAGGGAAAATCCGACTGCAGTTGCATATCTATCGGACATCTACATTTATGGTAGGTACAAAACTGTACTATGTCCTTGAAGAATGCAACTGCAGTCATAACATATGGGTAGAATACCACAGCTTAGCTGGGGGAGGAGGAATGCTGTAGGAAAAAGATGGTGTGGCAATCAAACCCTGCAGGACTGCCGAAGCAAAGCCTGCTCTGGATCTGGGGTATAGAGGGAGATTGTAGTGTTTGGAGAATGTATGCACGGAGCTCCATGTAGCAGCTTCTAGAATGTCCTTGGTAGGCACCCCTCTTAGGAATGCTGTAGAGGTGGCTGTAGCTCTGGTGGAGTGTGGTCTGACATTGGCTGGAACATTCTTCCCATGGAAGGAATAACAAAATCTAATGCAATGTCCAATCCATTTTGAAATAGTCTGGAAATTGCTTTTCCTTGTACTCCAGGGGCTTAAGCTACAAAAAGCTGATCAGACTTCCTGCTGGTCTTGGTTCTGTCCAGGTAGTAGCGAAGTTGTCTGTGAATGTCCAAGGTATGCAACAGTCTTTCCCCTTTGCTCTCAGGATTGGGGAAGAAAGTAGGCAGGTGAATAGCTTGATTTAAAGAAACCCTAGATACCACCTTTGGCATAAAAGTAGGGTTGGTTCTTAAGGAGACCCTGTCTCTGTGAAAGACTATGAACGGTGGTATTGCCATTAGGGCCTGTAGTTCTGAAACCCTTCTTGCTGAGGTAATTGCCAACAGGAAAGCTGTCTTCCATGAGAGAAATTGTAAGTCCACTGAAGCTGCTGGCTCAAAGGGAGGTAGAGTCAGTTTTTCTAGGACAAAGTTGAGGTCCCAAGCTGGCACTGGAGCCTTTCTTGGTGGCTTAATGTTCTTGATTCCCCTGAGGAATTGCCTTAACAAAGGATGTGAAAACACAGGCGGATCAGTGTTATATCTAGCTGAAATAGCTGAAGCATGTATCTTTATGGAAGAATATGAGAGTCCATTCTGTAGCATATCTGCCAAATATTCCAGGATGAGTGGGATGTTCAATAATGATGCATCATGTCCCTTTGCTGGTATTCCAAATGCTGAATCTCTTCCATTTTGCTAAGTAAACCTTTCTGGTGGATGGTCTTCGAGCTTCTGTTAATTTCCGCTGAACTTCCTTGGAGAGAGATAGATTGAGGTTATTAATGGGATCTCCCAGGCTGTTAGCTGCAGCGTCTGAAGGTTTGGATGCACTGTTTTGAAGTTGTGTTGAGTCAAAAGTAGGGGCCATTGGGGAAGAGCCCACTTTTTGTTGTGACATATGCTCCATAGTAGTGGATACCAGTGTTGTCTTGGCCAGTCTGGAGCTATCAGGATCCCCTTGGGCCTCTCTGCTTTGATCTTTAGTAATACTGTGGTCATCAGTGGCAGAGGAGGGAATGCATAGATTTTTAGGAAGTTCCAGTTGAATGAAAGAGCATCTGTTTTCCAAGCTTGTGGATATGTCCTTGAACAGAATTTTTGTAGATGATGGTTGAGGTGGGAGGCAAATAGGTCTACTTCTGGCCTGCCCCATGTCGAGGTGAGTTGTGTGAAGATTTTCGGATGTAACCTCCACTCGTGTGGATCTATGAAATTCCTGCTTAGGCTGTCCGCCAGCACATTGTCTTTGCCTGGAACAAACTGGGATTGCAGCTGTATGTTTAGGCTCAGTGATTTTTCCCAAAGATTCATTGTCAGTCTGCAAAGGGGGTAAGAATGGGTGCCCCCTTGCTTGTTTATGTACCACATCACAGTGGTGTTGTCTGTCCGTATTAGTAGATGGCCTTGCTGAAGTTGTTGTCGAAAGGCCTCGATGGCATGCATTACTGCCAGCATTTCCTTTTGGTTTATATGCAGATGTGTTTCCTTTGGAGACCATTGTCCTTGTATACATCTGCCCTCCATGTGCGCCCCCCATCCAAGGTCTGAGGCATCTGTGGTCATGATCTGTGTTATCTGAGGTTTTTTGAATGACATACCTATGTTTGCCTGGCTTACCGAGGCCCACCATAGGAATTCCTTTTGTAGGCATGGAATGAGCGGTATGGTTGTCTCTAGGTTGTTGCTGTGCTGAGACCATAGGCTTTTTAGGTACCATTGAAGCTTTCTCATGTGTAGTCTTGCTAATGGGACCAGGAGAATGCAGGATGCCATGTAGCCCAGGGCCTGTAGGAATCTCCTTGCAGTCATCTGGGTGAGTTTTGTCAAACCTTTGAAATAATGAGTTAACTTCTCTTGCTTGTCTTCTGTCAGGTAAGCCATTTGAGAGGCTGTGTCTAGATTGGCTCCTAAGAAGGTTATTTGCTGGGATGGCTGAAGTCTTGACTTTTGGAAGTTGACTGTATCCCAGAGCCTGTAGCAATTGTATGACATAGTTCAAGTTTTTTGTCAAAATCAATTTGTCGTCCGCTTGTATGAGGCAGTCGTCCAGGTACGGGTAAATTTGGATCCCCTGGAGCCTGCAATGAGCAATTACTGAAGCCAGGCATTTTGTGAATACTCTGGGTGCAGTAGATAAGCCAAATGGCAATGCTGAGAATTGATAATGCTCTGGCCCTGCAAGAAATCTGAGGTATCTTCTGCAGCTGTGTCTGATAGGGACATGCAGGTATGCCTCCTTGAGGTCCAGAGTAATCAGCCAAGACCCTTGCCCAGCATGGGAAGGAGTTGCTGTAGAGTCAGCATTTTGAACTTTGGTACTATGAGAAAAGTGTTTAATGCGGACAAATCCAGTATTGGTCTCCATTGAGTTTCTTTTCTTGGAACAAGGAACAGTCTTGAGTAGAACCCCTGGCCTTGTTCTTGTTGTGGAACTCTTTCTATTGCTTTGATCTGAGCAAGCAGAGAAATTTGCTTGATAGCCTCTGCCCTCTGGTTTTGTGGTAGGTTTGGCATGCCTTGTTTTCTTGGTAAGGTATGAAAGTGGAACCTGTAACCTTGGTCTATAATGTCCAAAATCTATTTGTCCTTTGTCAATCTGTGCCAATTGTCTGAAAACAGAGATAATTTTCCACCCAAGGGTGCTTCTATTTGCTCCTTGGTCAGCGGAAGTAGAGGAAAGTCATTGAGATTGTCCCTGTGGGGCAGGGGAGACCCCTGTGTCACTTCTTTGGTTTGCTGGTTGCCATTGTCATCCCCTGTAAGAACCTCTGTATTGTCCTCTTCCTCGGCCATGCCTGTTTTTACCCCTTTGAAATCTTTCAGGATTAGGAAAGGACCAGTTTTTGGAAGGCCAATTCCTGCTGAATCTGGGTGGCTGAACCTGGAGGAAATCTTTGACCATCTGAACTGATTTTGCTTTTTCCTCGATGGACTTAGCATTAGCACCAAAAAGCTTGTTCTTTTCCAAGGGTGCATCAAGAAGTGTTGCCTTAACATGATCTGGTAGAGGTTGTTCTTTTAACCATGCATGTCTACGAATGACCGCCCCTGTCATAGCTGCCCTACATGAAGCTTCCAATGCATCATATCCACACTGCAGGAAGTGATTGCTGACTTGCTGAGAATTATGTACAGCTTCCTGCAAAGACTTCCTGTCTAAAGGTTCAGGAGAGGCCAATGTTTTCTGTAAATCATCTAACAGGTAATCCTGATATTGAAACATATGAAAGAGGCAATTCAGAGCTCTCATAGATAAAGTAGTGGAGGTATAGACCTTTTTCCCCCCATCTCTCTAAAGACCTAGCTTCCCTGTTGGAAGGCAAAGGATTTTTGGAGGTGAATGCTGAAACCCCTTTAGGTCCCTGAGAAATAGTTTCCAAATCAACAGCATGGGCCCTGAAGAAATGAGAATGTGTTTCTGGGACCCTATAATATCTGTCTGGCTTGGCTGGAGCAGGAGGAAGAGTATCCAGTGTAACACTGTAGTCAGAGTATAGGTCATCCAAAACATCTAGCACAAGAGGTATAGCCAGGGGCCTGTGTTGGGGCTTTTTAAGAAAGGTACGAAGGCGCTTTCTGGAATCAGAATATTCCTGGCCTTGCCAATTAAAATGTTCCCTCATGGTATGCAGAACTTCCCCAAAAGAAATATCCTCAGGAGGGGAGGCCGAGGGGATGGAATCCTCTGCATCCGAGTCCTCATAGGTCTGGAAGAGCTCTTCCTGGCCATCGGAGTGAACAGAGTCCTCAGAATCTTCATCTGAAGGGATAGGTTCAGAGGGTTCAACCCGGGGCCTCTTATCCGAAGGAGGCTGGGATCCTCTCTCAGGATGGGCCTGTGAACCTCTAATCATGGAAATTAAGTCTGCGGCCATAGTCATGATTTGTGCTTCAGGAGTAGGCTGAGGTAAGGCTTTAACAGTAAGGTGCTTGGTCTTGCTGGCTGCCTTAGCACGTGTGTAGGCCTTAATAGACATGGCCATAGGAGGCCTAGCAGCTCCACGTGCAGGAGTGACCTTATCTACAGCAATGGTCTCGGGCATTTCCTCGGTTTCAGTATCCGGAGGAAAATCTATAACTGGCGTTGGTGTGGCCTCCGGTATCGGAGGTAACGGTAATGCGGTGTCTTCGGTTTGGAGAGGTGAAATAACCGTCTCAGGGGGAACCAGAGCACTCGCGGTAGGTTTTGGCGTGGAGTCGGTGGAAGATGCGGGCCGAGGATGTCGGTCCCGGTCTTTTTGTTTCTTAGGAGTCTGCGATGTCGGAAGTTCCGACGGCATTGTATAAGCAAATTTATCGCTGAAAAAGTCTTCAGCGAACTCCACCCAGCGCCTGAGTGCGCTTATTGAAGCGAGCACAGGCGACACAGGCCGAGACGTCGTGGTCTGGGCCAAGGCAAGGAAGACAGTAAGAGTGGAAATCCTTATGAGGTATTTGTTTACCACAAGACAGACAATTGTTAACTTTTTCAGTAATTTCTGACATCGGCTGAGGCAAGAAAAGGTCCCCAATGGGGTACTTAGCTTTTTTTGATGACTTCGGATTCGAAGAATACAGGAGCTGACCGACCGGCACTTGCGAACTGCTTCTGCTTCGGGCACCGCGCGGCAAGAAAGACTGAAGAAAATGTCGTCGGCTGATGCTTATATACTCCAGCCGCTCTGACGTCGGAGAGAAATGCGACATCAGCCGACGTCGGACCCAGACTTTGGAATCCGGCCGACCGAGGGCTGCCTGAGGCAGGACAACCCATATGTTATGACTGCAGTTGCATTCTTGAAGGACATCCTGAGCCTGCATCCAGATGCAAAATCTTTTCCATTTTCCTGCATAAGATTTTCTAGTGCTAGGACGTCTGGCTTCTAAAATGACATCCATAACCTGTTTGGGTAGGAGAGAATGAATCAAAGACCCTGGATTAGCCAGGTAGCCAGGCTGAAAGTTTTGACATGGGAGTGCAGAACCTGACCCTGGTGTTGGGACAGAAGGTTCGGAGTCTGAGGTAAAACCCATGGGGGCTCCTGAGAAAGGTTTTTCAGTGTTGGATACCAAAAATGTCGAGGCCAATTTGGGGCCAGTAAAATTATCATCTTGGACTTGTCCTGCTTGATCTTTAATAACACCCGTGGAAGAAGAGGTAGAGGTGGAAAGGCATACCCAGAGAGGTTTCTCCAACTGAATGATAGTGCGTCCACTTTCCATGCTAGTTCGTGGAATGTCCTTATGCAAAAAATCTGTAGTTGATGGTTGAGGTGGGATGCAAAAAGATCTATATGCGGGCATCCCCAGGCTGCTGTAATCATCTTGAATATTTTGGTGTCCAGCATCCATTCGTGTGGGTCTGACAGGTTCCTGCTCAGATTGACTGCCAGGATGTTTTGTTTTCCTGGTAGATACTGAGCTTGTAGGTCTATTTTGCAAGCTAGAGCTGTGTTCCATAGATTCATGGCTAGTCTGCAAAGGGGGTAGGAGTGAGAACCCCCTTGCTTGTTTATGTACCACATGACTGTGGTGTTGTCTGTCCGTATCAGTAGCTGTCCTGGTTGTAGAAGATTCCTGAAGGCCAAGAGAGCGTTCTGAACAGCTAACATTTCCTTTAAATTGATATGCAGGTGCTTCTGATCCTCTGTCCAAAGGCCCTGCATGCATGAGCCCAGCAAATGGGCTCCCCATGCATAATCTGAGGCGTCCGTGGTTAGTATCTGGCTTGCTGGAGGCAGACTGAAGGCTTTCCCTTTGTTTAGAATACATGCCTTGGACCACCAAAGGAATTATTTTTGAAGATAGGGCAGGACAGTGATCTGTGTGTCTAAGCTGTGGCAATGCTGGGACCATACACTTTTTAGGTACCACTAAATTTTCCTCATATGCAGTCTTGCATATGGCACGAGAAGGATGCAGGAGGCCATGTAACCCAAAGCCTGCAGGAATTTCCTTGCAGATAGCTGAGTTAGTGACGCCAAGGTTTTGAAAGTTGAAGCCAGCTGTAATTGTTTTTCGGATGTCAGAAATGCCATCTGGGTCGTTGTGTTTAGAAGAGTACCAAGAAAAGTTATCTGTTGTGAGGGTGTCAAATATGACTTTTTTATATTCACAGTGAATCCCAAGAACTTGAGAAGATTCTGAACAAATTCTAGATGCTGGAGTAAGACATCCTTGCTGTCTGCTTGAATAAGGCAGTCGTCCAGATATGGGTAAATTTGAATTTCCTTGAGTCTGCAAAAAGCTACTACTGGTGCCAGGCATTTGGTGAAGACCCTGGGCGCAGTAGACAATCCAAAGGGCAGCGCAGAGAATTGATAGTGCCTCGTTCCGGCCTTGAACCGGAGGTATTTTCTGCACTCCTGCCTGATGGGAATGTGTAAGTAAGCCTCCTTTAAATCCAAAGTTACCATCCATGCATTTTTGCTCAGCATTGGAAGAAGCTGCTGTAGAGTAAGCATCTTGAATTTTGGTATCTCGAGAAAAGTGTTCAAGACTGACAGATCCAGAATGGGTCTCCATGAATTTTGTTTTCTGGGGACTAGAAAGAGTCTTGAGTAAAAACCTTGTCCCATTTCTGAAAGTGGAAACAGTTCTATGGCCCTCATAGCCAAGAGGTCTTCCACCTGGTTCAAGGCCTCTACCCATTGATGTTTTGGTAGATCCGGCCATCCACTTGGTCTTGGTAGGGTATGAAAATGGAATTTGTAACCTCTTGAAACCACATCCAGAACCCACTTGTCTTGGGTTATATGAGTCCAATTTAGATGAAAAATAGAGAGTTTTCTTCCAGGCAAGAAGTTCCTGCAGCCCAGCAGAGGGAGTCATTGAGCCCATTTTCTATGAGCTTGGGATCTGTCCTCTCCACCCCTAGGGGTGGAAGCAGTCCACTGTCTTGATCTGTAAGAGGTCTGTGTTTGGGGCCTTCCTCGGGAGCATCTGTATGTACCCCTCTGAGGCCTGTCTGAGTTGGGAAAGGACCAATTTTTAGTAGGCCAATTCCTACTAAATCTGGGTGGCTGTACTTGTAAGAAATCCTTAACCGTTTGCATGGATTTTGCCTTGTCCTCCATCTTCTTAATAACCTCTTCAGCCTTAGATCCAAACAAAACGTTATGCTGAACAGGAGCATCCAGTAACTTAGCTTTTACTTGATCCGGCAAGTTCTGTTCTTTTAACCAAGCATGTCTTCTAATGACTGTGCCAGAGGCAGCAGCCCTACAAGAAGCCTCCAAGGCATCACAACCACAGTGTAAACCATGCTTTCCTACTTGCTCAGTGGCATGCATTAAATCATGTAATTCCTTATCTGCACAAGCAGAAATGGAAGTTAGCTTTTGTTTCAAAACAGACAGTAGAAATTACTGGTATTTCAGCATATGAAATTGACAGTTTAAAGCCCTAATAGATAAATTTGCAGAAGTGTACACTTTTTTTGCCCCATCTTTCTAAAGCTCTGGAATCCTTCTCAGTGGGAATGGGGTTTTTAGCAGAAGCGGCCTTAACCCCCTTAGGTCCCTGAGAAATGGTTTCAGGATCAGCAGTAGGATTCTTGAATAAAAACTGGTGGGAATCAGGAACTCTATAATATCTGTCAGGCTTAACAGAAGCTGGAGGAAAAGAGTCGGGAGTTATGTTAGCCTCAGAAAAGGCATCATCCACAATATCCAAAATAGGAGGGATAGCCAGGGGTCTATGTTGGGGAAGAAGAAGAAAATCCCTAAGTCTTTTCTTAGATTCTGAGTACTCCTGTCCTTCCCAGTGAAAATGTTCCCACATATCATGTAAAGTTTCCCCAAAGGAAAAATCCTCAGGGGGAGAAGCTGAAGGAATGGATTTCTCAGCATCAGAATCCTCATAAGGAGGGAAAGAATAATCCTGATCAGAAGAAGACATTGAGGAAACAGAAGCCTGATCAGAAGAATCATAATGCAATTCCTGCCTAGGCCTTTTATCTGGAGGGGGATGTGAACCCCTAATCATAGTAAGTAAGTCCTCCGCCATCTTAAGTAACTGTTTCTGGGACTTGGGTCCCGGATCAGAAGAGGCCTGGCCAATAGTCTTTGATTTGGAAGGAGTCTTTGCCTTTGTCTTTATAAGAAGCTGTGTAGGCCTGAAAACGCCTTCGGAAGCCGGTACCTGCACAGAGGCTCCGGACCCATCCGAAGGAGCATTGTCCGAAGGCCCTGCAAGTGAAATATTCAAAGGCCTAGTTGGTTCCTCGTGGGAGTCTGTTTCGGCCATCGGTTCAGAAATGGCCGACGACAGGGGCTGCAAAAGCACCTCACTGACGACGGCCGAACCTGAAGCTGGCTCTGCTTGTTCAACATCATCTGTTTTGGGCTTCGGAGGCCTGTCTTTATCCTTGCATCGTTTGTGAACTCGACATTTTGTAATTAAATCACCTACCGAAGTAATGAAATGCAAAATCGTACCTTCGTTTAATCGTACGTTGATTAAATCTAGCACAAAACCGACAACTAGCTACATCGTGGTCAGGGCCTAAGCAAGGAATACAGTACGAATGAAAATCCTTATGAGGTATTTGCTTCCCACATGAAATACAATTATTAACTTTTTGACATCGGACTGGAGCAAGAAAAAAGTTTCCCCAACGGGGTACTTAGCTTTGTAAAGGAGAAGAAATTTTTCGGACTGAATAGCATAGGAAAAAATTGTCAGGAGTCAGCCGACCGGCATTTGCTAACTGCTTTCACCACACGGCAAGAAAGAATGGAGAACATGGCATCGGCTGCCAGTTTTGTACTCCTGGCGCACTGACGTCAGGCAGCATGGCTGAGCAGCCAACACTGGACCCAGACTTTGGGATTCTGGCTGACCGAGGACTGCCTGCCGGCAAGGGAAAACCCTACAGTAATGACTGCAACAGTGAAACACGATGAACATCTGCTTCGGGCACCACGCGGCAAGAAAGACTGAAGAAAATGGGGTCGGATGCATCATATATACCCCTGGCGCACTGACATCAGGGAAGAAGCGACAGCAACCGACGTCGGACCAAGACTTTGGAATTCAGGCCGACTGCGGGACCGCCTGATGACAAGATAACCCAAGTGTGATGACTGCAGAAGGGTAACACGATGAACATCTCTGCTGATGCTGCAGGCTCAAAGGGGGGAAGCGTGAGCTTTTCCAGTACAAAGTTAAGGGGTGGGTGCTCTCCTTGGCGGCCTTAAGTTGTTTGCCCTGCTCAGGAATTGTTTGATAAGAGGATGAGAGAAAAGAGGTGGCTCAGTGTTGTAATGAGCCGAAATGGCAGAGGCATGGATCTTAATGGAGGAGAATGATAGGTAGATCTGCTAGGTAATCCAGGATTAGAGGCAGGGAGGGCAGAGTTGTGTCCTCTACTTTAGACTGAATCCAGGAGCAGTACCTTTTCCACTTATCAGCATAGGATTTCCTTGTACTGGGTCTTCTGGCTTCAAGGATGACGGCCAGCACCTGCTTGCTTAGGCTGGTTACTGGGGGAGAATTCAAGGAATAAGCCAGGCTGCAAGATTTAGGGAGTGCAGTTTATGGATGCGAGATCTGTCCCCATTGCTTAGAGAGCAGGGTTGGGGTCTGGTGTAGGTGCCAGGGTGGCACCGGTGACAGGCTTTGCAGGAGTGGGTACCAGCGTTGGCATGGCCAGTCCAGGGAAATCAGAACTGACCTTGGCCTGTCCTGTTTTATCTTGAGCAATAATTTTGAGAGAAAAGGCAGAGGACAAAAGGCATAAATTGAGAGATTTTCCCACTGGAAGAATAGGACATCCACTTTCCATGCCCTGCTGTGAGGCGTCCTGGTGCAGAATCTTCTGAGCTGGTGATTGCAGGGGGAGGCAAACAGATCTACCTCTGGTGTCCCCCATTTCTAAACCAGAAGGTTCAAGGTGCATGGCTCTAGTTGCCACTCATATGGGTCTAGGAGATTTCTGCATAAATCATCTGCCAGAGAGTTTGGTCTGCCTGTCAGGAATTGAGCTTGCAGATGTACCTGCATGTCCAAGGTCGTGTTCCACAGGGCCATAGCTAGCCTGCAGAGTGGGTTCTCCCCCGCTTTTTGATGTAACACATGACTGTGGTGGTGCCTGTTTTTATTAGCAGGTGTCCTGGTGAGAGTAAGGATCTGAAAGCTTTCAGAGCATGTTGCACAGCTACCATCTCTTTCTGATTGATATGCAGATGCATTTGACTTGAGCACCAGTGGCCCTGAATACACTTGCCGTAAATGTGTGCCTCCCAGGCATAGTCTAATGCATCTGTGGTTAGAGTCTGGGTGGCGTAGGGTTGGGTGAAGGGCAGTCCCTTGTTGTGGTTGCATGCTGCTGCCCACCAAAGAAACTGTCCTTAGGCTATTATGGGAATAACCGTTTCCAGGTCCTGAGAATGTTGGCACCAAAGACTTTTTAAGTACCACTGAAGTTTCCTCATATGCAGTCTGGCATATGGAATTAGTAGGATGCATGAGGCCATGAACCCTAGGGCCTGCAGGATTTTCCTTGTGGATAACTGGGTTCTGATGACCATTTGAGTAAAATAGCCTGTGAGATAGGCTTTTTTTCCTGTAGTGAGGAATGCCATCTGGGATGCTGTGTCCAGGCTTGCTCCCAGGATTACAAACTTTTGACTGGGGACTAGTTTTGATTTATTTTCATTGATGGTGTACCTCAGGGAGGGTAGTAGGTTTTTTACAAATGTCAGGTGCTTCAGCAGAATTTCCTGTCTGTCTGAATCAGACAGTCGTCCAAGTATGGATAAATTTGAATATTCCTCTGTCTGCAGTAAACAATGGCTGGAGACGAGCATTTTGTGAATACTCTGGGAGCAGTGGATAAGCCAAAGGGAAGTGCAGAGAACTAATAATGCATAGATCCTGCCCTGAAGCCTAGATATGTTCTGCATGACTCCCTTATAGGGATGTGCAGATAGGCTTCTTTTAAGTCTAGGGTGACTAACCATGCATCTTTGGCTAGCATACGCAGAAGCTGCTGCAGGGTGAGCATTTTTAATTTTGGTACCACCAGGAAGGTGTTGAGAACTGAAAGATCTAAGATTGGGCGCCAAGCACCCTCTTTTCTGGGTACCAGGAAAAGTCTGAAATAGAATCCTTGACCTATCTGTTCCGCAGGAACCGGTTGAATTTCCCTTACAGAGGGCAGGGATTGGACTTGGTTTTGAGCCTCTGCCCACTGGTTTAGAGGGAGGTCTGGGAACCCTTTTGGGGGTGGCAGTGAGTGGTAGTAAAATTTGTACCCCTGGGATACAATGTTGAGGACCCATCAGTCTTTGGTGATGAGAATCCAGTTTTTTGCATGAAGGGCACATTTTCCTCCTAGGGGCACAAGCAATTGGACAGAACAGGAGGGTGGAGCTGAGAAGTCATTGGGAATTATTTCAGTAAGGGGGTGGATTAGCACTCCCTGCTTTAGAGGTGGAGGCACTCCATTGCTTAGCTCTCTGCATACCCTGAGACTAAATTCTGGGGGTCTGTTTCTCCTGGGTCTAGTTTGAGATGGTCTTGAGGAGGCTAGAAAGGACCAATGTTTCGAGGGGCAATGCCTACTGAATCTAGGATGCTTGTACTTGTAAGAATTCTTTGACTGTCTGCATAGATTATTCTTCCATCTTTTTAAGAACCTCTTCTGCTTTGGTGCCAGATTGTCCTTGTTCAAATGAGCATCTAGTAACTTGGATTTGACATGATCTGGCAACGCCTGCTCCTTAAGCCAAGCATGCCCTCTCAGTACAGATCCAATGACTGCTGCCCTGCAAGATGCTTCTAGGGCGTCAAAGCCACACTGCAATGTATGCTTGCTGACCTGGCTTGCAGAATGCATAAGTTCTCGCAATTCTTTATTTTCTGTACAGTCTGTAAAGGCACCTAATTTTTGCTTAAGTTCCATAACATGCTGTTGGTACTTCAGCATGTGAAACTGACAATTCAAAGCCCTAATGGCAAAAGTTGCTGAGGTATATACTTTCTTACCCCATCTGTCCAAAGCTCTGTAATCTCTGTCCGAAGGGGTGGGATTCTTAGCTGTAGTTGCCTTGATACCTTTACGCCCCTAGGAAATGATCTCTGGGTCAGCAGTAGGATTTTTGAAAATAAATTTGTGAGAGTAAGGTACTCTGTAGTACCTGTCTGGTTTCCTAGGGGCAGGGGGTAAAGTATCTGGAGTAAGACTGGATTCCATAAAGACATCATAAAGTATCTGGAGTAAGACTGGATTCCATAAAGACATCATCTACAACTTCCAGGAGTGGTGGTATTGTTAAAGGCCTGTTTTGTGGCAAGTCTAGAAATTCTCCGAGTCTCTTTTTGCATGGGGCATTCCCAGTGGAAGTGCTCTCTTAAAGTATGTAAGGTTTCACCAAAAGAGAAATGCTCTGGAGAAGAGGCAGAGGGAATGGATTCCTCTGCATCAGAATCCTCATAAGCAGATAAGGGCATGTCTTCATAATCAGAAACCTCAGAGTCATCGGACTCTTGGTCGGTTGAAGCTGCTGGGGACTGGTCCCTTTTTCTCTTAGCAGGAGAAAGCTGACTTCCCCTAATCAGCATAATAAGGTCTTCTGCCATTCTAAGCATTTTATTTTGTGGCAAGGGAGCAGGTGCATGCTCTTTGGTCATCGGTTTTCTACGTGTAGCACATACTCTTGACTTAGAAATATTGTAATTTTAGACAGAGCTGAAGAGGTCAGTTTGTGTCGAACATCAACAAAGAACTTCCACAGAAGCCGGTGCCTGCTCAGCGGCTCTGGACCCATCCAAGGTACAGACATCCACCGGTTCCATAGTCGAAGAAGAGTCTTGCGGCATACCGGACTCTGAACAGGTCTCGGTAGAGGTCTACGAATCCATTGAAGTGGGCATCAGGGGCTGTGAAAGCGCCTCACTGAGTACCGGCGAACTGGCAACTAGCTTAATGGAAGTGTTGTCGGCAGCTTTGAACCTGTGTGGTCTGTCTCGGTCTTTATCCTTACTTTATTTGGAATATCGGTAGTCGGATGGCTTACTAAAGCCATTTCGGAAAATGGAGATTGAGAACGAAAGTATTTAGCGACAACATGGGCCCAAAAATTAATGGTTCAGGCATTGAACAAGGCACAAAACCGACAGCGAGGTACGTCGTGGTCTGGGTCTAGACAGGTGAAGCAGCAAGAATGAAAATCTCAGTGTGTTATTTGCTTTCCACAGGCAAGACAATTATTAACTTTTTCTGACATCGGTTAGAGCAAGAAAAAAGGATCCCCGACGGGATACTTAGCTTTAGAAGACTTCAGGATGATTCAGTTAGTAAACGAAAACTCAGGTAGCGGCTGACCGGCACTTGTGAACTGCTTCTGCTTTGGGCTCCGCGGCAAGAAAGATTGATGTAATGGCATCGGCTGCCTGTTTTTATACCCCTGATGACCAGACATCAGTCCTGAAGCGACAGCATCCAACACAGAAATACTAAATCTCTGATATTCGGGCCGACTGAGGTAACCCAAGTGTAATGACTGCAACAGTGAAACACGAAGAACATCTGGAATATGGTACATAATGAGAATTTAAGCAGAACTTTGACAAAATCAGAT
>NC_056741.1:1494082888-1494151780 GCF_019279795.1 Protopterus annectens
TGCATACCAAATATAATCAGAGAAAAACTATGAATTTCCTATAGGGTGGAATGGCGTTTGAGATTTTGGTTACAAAGCCACCTGCTTTGTTTACCCCTGTAAATATGATGCTGGATCAGTTTCACTTCAGTTATTTTTGTGGTCTCCATGTGTTATGAAGTGTGGGGATAAAAATAAACTAGGGCAGCTGCTGAATCATAAAGCACTGCATGGCCACACTCAACTAGTAGCATAACACCTCAGACTGCCTCTACCTCTGGAAGTCAGACACTGCATGACAGCATCTTTGCTGCATATAACACTAGTGCCCTGTCACACTTGCATTTCATAATCATTAGTGAAGTCACTGTTATGGATTTTTTTTTTTGGGGGGGGGGGGTGCTGGGTTTAATAATAATTGTTAACTTTTACCAAGCCTAGACTGGATACATGGAAAGACTGCACAATTTGTCTATAACTTTACTTTTTTCACTACCTGTATTCCTGCTCAGGACTCTCAGTGTACATGGGTCAATACCACCTTTTTACGTGTACTGAAGTGAAGTGCAGAAAGGGAGACAGAAATGTTTGCTATGCAAACTAAAGTGACAGAAAAAAAAACAGCTGGAAACAACCTTAATATCTCTTGTCACTCTGGCTGCGCTGCTGTGCAATGGATAGCTACCACAGAACTCACAGAATATTAACACATTTAGTCTTTGGTCAACTGGAGTAAAATAGTATCTCCTGTATGAATGAATTGCGTCACTTAGGTTTAATGTCTGGCAGGTCAGAGTCTGAACTGAAGGAAATTTAGAAATTACTGTGGATCCAAAAATACTAAGACGCAAGTATGACTTTATACTTTGTGTGGTATTCTGAACTTTGATTATTAAGTAAGAGTCTTGCAGGGTACAGATTGGTCAAGAACTTGTTATAACATGGCCAAGATGATTCCCCTGAAGACAGTGGTGACTCTGTTCCCAGTTAGAGTGTGGGCCTGTGAGGCAAGATCTCAAGAATATGAAGTAGTATGGCATTCTTCTGCTTGCTGCACCTCTAGGAGGAAGGTTTTTCAACTGCAGAGCAAATGTTCAGTCTTTCTACCTTCATATTATAAAATAAGCCAAATAATATAACTCATATTATAAAATGGTGGAACCTGCTGACAAAACAGATTGTTAGTTGCCCATACATAAAATTCAGTTTAACTCACTTGAAAAAAATGACAGAAGGTCACCTAGACATCACATTCAAATCACAGATCCCGTTTCCCTCACAAACATCAAAATATCACAAAATCCTGCCATCCTGAAAAGTCAATTGCTAGGGAAAAACTATCAAACACAAATTCAGAAACAAACAGTAAATCAATAAACAAGCATTAGAAACATCCCTCAACTTAAAACACATTACTAAATCTGCATAAAAAAATTACAAAAATAAATACATAAAACAAATATTTATTGTGAAACAAACACACTTTATGGCAACAAAAGCAATAAAAATCAAATACAAGTACATTACCTGATAAGGAATAATAAAAGGCATACAATAAGGAAAAAAAATCTCATGACAAAATCAAAAACAAATCCCACAAACAGGAAATAAAACACTGTGGGATGGGACAGGAAGCAAGTAACATGAAGAAAAGACCATCAGTCCTCATAGCAACAGAAAGCCAGCCATACTAACCCATGACTCAAGTTACACAGACAGAAACAGACCCACATGCATACATACACCCACAGACCCACATGCACAAATGCAGTACAAAGACTCTGGCAGGTAATGTTTGACTCAAGGTAAATTTGAAGACACAGAACACAAGTAAAACTGCATAAATAGAAATGCATACTACAAAAGCAATAAAACACATATAAATGTACTACAGAAACTCAAATAATGGCACCATGCAAAATGTCTGTTAAACTTAAGAAAAATTATGCAGGGAAACTGCTGCTATTCATGTGTGTTCCTGTTCTTGGAGTTGCCACCCGAAGGATTATTCTTGTGAAGATTTAAGTCTGCAACAAGCATACCATCATCTAAAACAACTTATGAAAAATGAAGTGGGGAAGCATTACTGCTCACAACTAAGTGCATTTCAGTTCTTGGTGTTATCATTAAAGTGATCACTCTTATGAATATTTTTGAGGTTGTATTACCAGGAAAACAGTATCCATGTTGCTGAAGCACTGATATTCAGGTCTCCTCTTGTAGACTCATTTTATCTGCCAGTAATCATTTATGCATGCTGCACAAGAATTGTTTGTAGCTCTCAGTCAATGTAAATCTAAATCTGAGAAAAACCTCTGAGCAACTAAAACAGCATTTTCGCCTCGTGTTCAGTACAAATAATTTTTTCACATTTAAAACAAGACAAACATATAACAAAAGGTAAGCTATTCAGACAAATAACACACAAAACTATAACAAAACTACTTACAACCATATTTCTTGCTCTTTTTCCAGACATAATCATAAACGTTAGAAAGATGTGTCAAGTAATGACAAATCAATAAAGCACTATCTTTCTCGCTTTCATTCTACCTTCTTTAGCTTGCCATAGGCACATTTCTTAAGAGGATCCATGTTTTTTGGGCAAAAACAGAACAAAGAAATATACACACTGAACTCTTGTTTTCTAGTTGAGCTAAACCTTAAGTGCAATGTACAGGACTGCAGCCATGACATGAACGAACTGCTAAACATAACTGGCTTGAAATCTGAGCTTCAGCTGCTGCTTAGTTTCAAATCATATAAATTATTTCTTGCAACAATGATGATATTACTCATAAATGTGTTGTTATTTTGACTGCCTCACACAACTGAACTTCATGTGTTATTATTATTATTCTTCTTTCGGCTTTTTCCCGGTTAGGGGTCACCACAGCAGATCATCTGTCCGCTCATGATTGGCAGTGGAGTTTTAGGGGGTCGAGTTGCTAGCCCGGCGCCCAACCTTCCACAGAAGGCACACACATGCACACACTCACACCTAGGGCCAATTTAGAGTGTCCAATCCACCTACTGCATATCTTTGTGATGTGGGAGGAAACCGGAGGAAACCCACGCGACCACAGGGAGGACATGCAGACTCTGCAGAGAAGGCACCCAAGCCGAGAATCGAACCGGAGAACCCCTTGCTGTGAGCCGGCAATGCTAACCACTGCACCACCGTGGCCTCCCAACTTCATGTGTTATTGAAAATGAATAATTTGGTGATTAGTTTAGGCTCTGTCTAAAATGTCATGCAGGAAGTTAATAGTGCATAAGATTGATGCCAAGGCATTGGCATCCATTTACAAATGGCTCTACAGCATGAAACAGTTTGACAGCAGGGTCTCAATAATTACTGTGAACATTTCATACCAAAATTCCACTTGGTTAAAAAGTTATAACACCACACAGTAATCATCTCACACTGAATACACTATCAAATATAAACTACATTTAAAATACAGAAGTCTATTTTGTAAGTGCAAAAAGACACATGTGGGTGTACAATGTACTGATATTACCTCATATACTGTGGTTTGTGCCTCAACACTGCTGGGCATGTAGTAATAAATACCTCTACCATGAATGAATACCCCCCTCACGCCTTAATGCATATATATATTTGTGTAGATAACTATCAGCAAAATCAACTTAACTAAGAACCACTCAACACTACGCAGTTTTATTTGTGACCTTAAAAACTGTTGCCAAAGTGGCATATGATATTGTAAATGGGAGTTTTTAATAATCAAACCTAAGCCTACAGAATGTATTTTTGTCGCATCTCATTGGTTTATGACCACTAAGCTGGAAGTAAAATGACTGAACTCAAATGTTTGTAGGGACAGGTTTAGGATATTTACTTCTCAGATGCTTGCCACTTGGATGTTGAAGATAAAGATCACTTAGGTATAGGTTCTGTTCCCACTTACTCACACCTGGAAACAAGTAGCACTGGGAAGTCAGATAGATTACTCAAGGTCAAGCAGTTAGCTTCTGGCTGTGATAAAGTATGAACAGTGAAGTGCTCTGTCCCCTCTTCCACATGTGTTTCTTGAAATCAGTAATGCAATTTACTCAGAAGGAAAAAGCTTTAAATAGCAGAAGAAACAGAGTGGTACATAGAAAGTGACCTCTAGACCTCTTCAAAAAAAGCACTAAGGCATTGTTTAATTCATTGACATTAAGAACATTAACTGACTGTTCTTTAAATTCACTGAAAAAATGCTGCCTTTTCTACTCCTACTTAACTTCAACAATGTACTGGAATGCCAAGGGAATCGGAAAAAAATACATTAATAAAACATTTTAGTATAATTGAAAAGGCAACTTATAAAAGTGGTTTCTGCTACTTTAACAGGAAACCGTTTAAGGCCTCGAGAGGGTATCTGCCACTTCTCGTTAGCCTAATAAAAGGCATCATACTCAAAATTATGCCATTTAATTACTGTAATAATGAGTTGAATCCCTCATGGTCCCACGTACTAGTGGTACTGCATCAGGCTCATCTGATAAAACTATTTATGGCCTCATCTAGTAACAAGACTGTGAATGTTTCCCTTTTAGTGCTTGAACAGATCTGCCTGCTGAAGATCACAGACCTGGACATTTTTATTTGAGCATGTTTTACACTACAGCCTGGACTTGCATCTTTATCATGGCTTTACTGCAGTGGTTTCTCCATCGCTCAGAATTATCAAATTAACTATTAATACCATTAAGCAACATGGTTGTATACAAGGATGTTAAGTAGATATGAAATTGATTCAAATTCTCAGATCACAACAGCTCTGACCACATTTCATGCATTAAAGTTGTACCATAGTACACAAAAACAAGTTTGATGTAATCAGCATTCAAGCCAAGGTACAGCACAATGAACAATGATGGAGTACCTAGTATGTTAAATTCACAAGTGGTCACTTAATGGCAGGACATAACAGGAAAGAATAGACAAAGAACACATTATACGGAGACTTAGCGATTCACATAGCAACAGTGTGTTCAGAAATCAAGATGAGGAGTCTAAGTGATACAGACAGCAACAGAGCATGGTCAGAAATCAAGTACAGCAGTGCACTTAATATCACTGGGCAACACAAGGAATGAGAAAAAAAAGTGGGGAAAAAAGCATGAAAGGACCAAAAAAAGGACATTGGCAGGCGGAAAAGTATAAAGGTAGATAAATATGAAAAGCAATGTAGGCTTTATTTTACTGTGGGGTGGGAAGCCAAAATTCATTATTCTGAACTTCTTTGGCTGGTTGATTCTGGATGAATTTAATTACTTAAACAAAAGCTTGCCATACTGATGCATAAGCCATCTAAAACAGCAGCTTACATTGCATTAGGTTTGACGGATCTTTAAACTGTCAAAATGTTGCACCATACTATGATTTCAATGCAAAAATAAAAAAAAAATTACACCACTAGCACAAGTGCTCCTGACTGCCTGACCTGGCATTTAATTAGTTTGTCATCTTGAGCAAATTGATAGAGTACAAGTAATTTAATATCAGTATTTGCTGTGTATTAATTATCCAGTAATAGTAATATACCTTGTGATCTCTGTTTACCATAATGACAATCGGGGGGCTAGTAGCTCAGCATCCCCTTAAGAACTAGGATGGCATTAAAGCAGCATCAGTTATGGAACTAAGTGAAACATAGACTTAAAATATCGAACAGGTGCAGAGGTATGACAGATCAGAAGCATGGGTCAAACAGTACAGTAATATCAGTGATGAAAGGGTACCAAGTCAAAGAAGGGCACGAAAGTAGGAAAATTTAGGTAATTTCAATAACATGAAGCCAAGTCAACTGCTGCCCTTGGCAATGTCCCAACTGGCAACCCCCCCCCCCCCAGCCAAAAAAATATTCTCAGGAAAAAGGAAACAGCTGAGGAACTGAGGGCAAAGAGGTCCTACAGGCAAAGAAGCAAAGCCTGGCTACTAAAAGGCACACATATGCATGTCTGCATGCTTGTACTTGCATACATTAACACAAGAGTACATGTATGTGTGTGTGTATGTGTATATAGATATATATATATATATATATATATATATATAAAACATGCAAAGAGCGAAATCCCACATTACCAAATCCGACATGTCTGAGACAAAACCTCACATAAAAGAACACTCGGAACACTAACCACTTTTCCATCTCCACAAAAAACACAAACAAAAGCAAATCAATCCCACCGATGTGGGGGGTGCCCCTAACTATATATACAATCTCAGAGATCGCACTATATTGGGGAAAGGGCAAAGTTCACAATGGTGGCCAAGTGGTTCTTTTCCCTCAGTAAAATTCCGGTATTCTGAGTGTTCATATGTGAGGTTTCCGCTGCCTGTTAGCAAGACCGCTTCTGGTGTCTTTTCATGAATATATGTGTGTGTGTCTATAGTCTGTTCATGAATATATGTGTGTGTGTGTGTATATATATATATATACATATATATATATATATATATATATATATATATATATATATATATATGTATGTGTGTGTGTGTGTCTATATATATATATATATATATATATAAAATATATATATATATATATATATATATACATATATATATATGTGTGTGTGTGTGTATATATATCTATATATATATATATATATATATATATATATATATATATATATATATATATCTACACAGACACACACTCATGTTAATGTATGAGAGTACAAGGATGCACACATGCATTAACACAAGTGTACACACACACACATATATATATATATATATATATATAAAATCATACACAGACAGACGCACACAGACACACACAAATACTCGTGTACAGCCACCAGAAGCAGTCTTACTAACAGGCACAGGTGTTTACTGGAACACTACTTATCAGTGACCATTCCCTTCATTGTGAATAGCCCTTCCTGCAGCCCTGGAGTTTCTTCCTTTATACACAGTTTTTTTTTTTTTTTATCTGCATACTTGACTATTACTGTTTATATGCAGTCACAGAGAGTTCAAGTAGACAATACTTGAGGTATAATATTTTCAAGAATTTCCACTCTTTACTATTACATGTAATGCTTCTGTTTCATATCATAACCTGCCATTTCCTATTCATCAGTCAGCAAGACATTTACTTTGGTTATGTTTTAAATAACTGCAGTATCGTTATGGATTACAGTGTCACAATTCATCCAGTATTTAATCCAAAGTAAATGGCATCTATTTGTATGCTGTTGTCTTTGTCATAGCCTCTTCAGTGAAGCTATAAATTAACACAAATTAATATTTTTTTCAAGAACAGTGCATATCAGATAGTTTCTAATCTGTTTACTTCATCTCATAGTGTATTTCCAAGCAATGTTTAAATAACTTTCTCAAGAAGCCTGTTAAATTTATCAGATGGCAGTTATACACTTTGGCTTTAATACCGTTTCTTTTATACAGAAGCTTACCTCTGTGAGCTCATTTTACAATAACCTTATTTTCAATGCTATCCGGACTTGAGAATGCTTTTATGTTTAAAAGGGAACAAGGCAGATCATAAACGCATATCTGTTCAATACCCAGCTGTGAACAGTTGTATACAAGTTCTGTGTGGGCTGCATCTTGGGAGAATTTCCCTTATTCCAAGGGGCAGTGAACTTAGAATCAGTATACAGATTGAGGAGGCACAGCCCTCCCCCCAAATTGGAGGGGGGCAGCAGGCTCTCTGTAAAATAAGATCTAATACATTACAGTGAATTCCGAGTTTCACTGTTTTCTTTAGAGCTTCCAAATTACTGTTTGTGAGTGAAAACAGTACCAAGATCAGAATGAGTTATGCAGCTGTTTTATAACTACCCTCAAGGCATGTAATTTTTATTTTTTGTATCTCTCAAAGTTTTGCATTTACTTATTTTGATAAAATGCATTTGCTATCTTTGTTCTAAATTGTCATGAATGAATCAATAAAAATAGGATACAATGGTTCTTGTATAACCCACGTTTTCCCTTCCTTGATCGGATGCATTACTTCTTTTGCAACAGTCTGTCATTTACTTTTTGACTCCCTGCCAAACTGATCATTGTTTTCCTATTTGGCACCTACTCATTCTGTGATACCACCTGATGGGAAGGACAGGGACTGGGAAATAATGCCATGTGATACCAGTATTATCATCAGCTGAGATCATCGTTGGCTTTTAGGTAGAAGCAGCATCAGATATGTATACGAATCTTCACACACTGAATAAATGACACTTGTGGGATGGGTAGATGCATCTAATTGATTTGTTCAATGTACTGCTTTTCTGAATTTTTGTTATTGATAATTTCCTGTAACAGTTCAAAATATGAGATTTCTTGAATTCTGCAGTTTTCAGTTGCTAATGATGTTAAGGTTTTGTTATGGGCTGTTGGATGCTTTGTGGGTGCTATTTCGTAGTGCTTCATCAGACAGTAGCAATGAGAGATTACGGGCTTGAATCTTCTTCTTTCAGCTTTTTCCCAGTTAGGGGTCACCACAGCCGATCACCTGTCTGGTCATGATTGGCAGTGGAGTTTTTACAGTGTCAAGTTGCTAGCCCGGCACCCAACCTTCCACAGAATACACACACATGCACGCACTCACACCTAGGGTCAATTTAGAGTGTGTCCAATCCACCTACAGCATATCTTTGGGATGTGGGAGGAAACCATAGCACCCGGAGGAAACCCATGCGACCACAGGAAGGACATGCAGACTCCGCACAAAAGGCACCCCAGTCAAGGATCGAACTGGAGAACTTCTTGCGGTGAGGTGTCAACACTAATTGCTGCACCACCATGGCTGCCCTAGATTATGGGCTTGAATAACAGGTGGAAATGGTAGACTTTCCTTCCCCTGCACTGTTGCACAACATCAAAGTTGGCATAACTATGAAGTTGTGAGGCAGTAAGGGGTGAAATTCATCCTTCAAAAAATCCTTTCATTCCAATTCAATACATCAGGAGTTGGATTGCCTTTGATACATTGACTCAATGTACTATCAGATCAATTGTGAGAAACTCATATTAGCTATCGAAGCATATATGTGTGCATGTGTATATTTGTGTTACTTCCGTATTTGGAACTATGCACACCACAACCTTTTCTTTGCCTGTTGCAGTTTGGTTAAATGTCCACTCATCACAGGGTTGAATCACAGTACTTTTTTTTTTTTTTTTTACTGCTGTTACACTCATGTATAGTACAGTTTCATTTCAGACAGACATGACTTCATTTATTTCATCTACATATTTTTATGCTTTGTTACGCAATGTTTTCAAATCCATCCCCTCTTTCCAGTGATGTGATAATTTGTACTGCTCTGACTTGTACATGTTGTCCTTCTGATCTCCACAATGATTTTTTTGTCCCTCTGTATTATCTTGTCATATGCTGATCCCGCCCAGAGAGGATTATTAGTTCACCTTGTTACTTGGTTCGGCTTGTTAAGGTCTTCGATCAGCTTTGTCTTACTCAGAGTTGTACTTTTTTTTACTGATCTGTGGTTGTTTTCTACCCTAAAGTATCACTTTTGTGAGATTTCTTGAGCACTTCTTGTCCTTGCCCTGCCAAACATATAAACTCTCTCTTAGTTTGTCAGCCCTTTAACACCCTACAGGTGAGAGCAGACTGGAAGGGGTCATCATCCAAGATAACCATCAGGGGTGGATTGTTGTTTTTTCCTTTTTCTCCCCAAGCCTAAATGGATGCACTCTTGATAAGGCATCCAGAAGGAAATATGCAATGGGCTGTCTAGGGTGGATGACCCTCAACTCCATAAGTGGTACTGCCTGCAAGCAGCCCTGCCCCTCCCCCTGTAGAACAAGCAGGGACGTCTCTCCAGTCTCCACTGAGGAGATTACATCCCCCTGTTTGCTTCTGACAGCACACAACCCCATGCATCCCCCCCATCCTCCACAGATCTACAACTCACTCATGTGCAACAGAAGCCATATGCTTGGATGCAAACCAAGTTCTGTCTGAGATCAGAAGCCATAAATATACATGCACGACAATCGCTGTCCAGATTATACAGGATGTCAAAGGATCAATAACCAGTCAAGCCTTGCAAGAGGATTAATGCTCTTAGATGCTAAACGGTTTCCTGTAACCAAGGTACAAGGTTTGATTCCTTCCATCTCCATTTGCTCACTGTGTGACTTTGGGCAGGAGTTGAAAAGGTGTGTATGTGCACACAGTAAGCCTATCAATTACAAAATGCATAAAATAAAACAAAACTAAGTCCTGTATGTGGAAACAAACTATCCTACACTAGCAGAGAAAAAAAAAGAGATGTCCAACATAAAAGATTCAACTACAAGAACTCTCTCCTGAAAAAATGCCTTTGAATGCACAGTCATTTATCAAGGAGACAGAGCAGACAACTAGGCCCTACTGAACATGACCACATGGGACAGCCCTAAGGTTTTACAAAGATCAATGTGGATCATCAATGGAATATTTTTGATCCATAACTGCATCTGTAAACAAGTATGTGCAATTCCTGAGTGGATCATCCTAACTACAAACAGCCACAAAAGGTCTTCTTTTACTATATAACTTTGTTAAGCAATAACCGATGATGTTGGTGTGGTATATTAACATTTGTCCATGGTTGGTGAGGATTAATCATGAGGGCAAAGCCAGAGTGATTAAATAAAGCCAACTGTAGATAAATCTTAATAAACCACACCACGGAGTCGGTTATTGTTATTATACAATGACATTATTTAAGAAAAAAAATACTTACTTTTCTTAAATAATATCTTTGTATAATGGTGCGGTGCTGTCCTTCTGTGGCTGGTAATATTCTGGTGCCTTTTTCTGATGTACTCTGCATGCATATGGGACTTGGGTTCCCACGCATATCCAGTATATCAGTACTTTGGAAAGGAAGCAACAGAGAAAAGAAGGCCTCTGCTGCTCCATTTTTGTTTTACCTTTTTTTTATTTCCGGACAGTTTAGGGGTAGGAGAGACAGAATGGAGGAAATACAAAGAAAATCAGGTATGTGTCTTTAGTTTTAAATAGCGTACCTAATTTTCCTAGTATTTTCTCCATCCAGTCTCTCTCATAGGTCCTAAGTCTGGATTACAGATTTTTTTTGGGTTAAAAAAAAAAAAATAAAACTTACAGAATATTACAATGGAAAAAAGTCTAGGTGACCAGACCTTTTTCCGTTGGTATATCAAGAATTTACATGGGCACGCTGACTGGGCTGGCCAATCAGCATGCTCATTTTACAATATTAACGGCCAGTCATTGTATAATGGGTAGTACAAGTGAACGGGCATGTACTGCATTATTCAGGAAGACTGGGGAGGTGGCCAACTGTTCTGACATGGTGCTAAAGCCAGCAGAGATTGTCACTTTTAAATATTCAACCATGAATATAATCAGGAGTTGCTTTACAGAATTCACACATGGTGGATGCTGGTTTCATCTTCGAAAGATATTAGAGCAGTAACTTCAGAAATTAGATTAGAAATCATTTTGGCATTCTTTCATATTGTAAGCTGCACATCTAACATGCAAACTGCGTACTAGGCACACAATGCAAGAAAACAATTCTTATTGCACTTCCCTTCATGGGAACATAACTGGGATGCATTTAATAAGATGAGGGGAACCTATTAAGTAGCTGCCCAGACACAGGTACATTGATTTGGCCAGGATTATGTCATCATGGAGCCCAAAGGATATGGCACACTGTACTCAAGTGCAAAGGACACCACTGATGTTCCTCCAGTCCTTCTGTGTGTGTGTGGGGGGGGATCATGTTCCTTTTACATTTAAAAGGCCAAATTACCCAAACTAAGGCTCAAGTACAAGACAGATGAGAGTCCTCCATATACATGGCATGTGTATCTCCATGAACCGTACAACAGCAGGCAGATTATCTGTGGGAGGCCATCCTGTGAAGCATGTCAGCATCACCTTCTAGAAGGCATGTAGTGACATCTGACTAACAATGTGAGGGCAGACAGTTCTACACAGCACATATGAATACCTCTGTTACCTCTGTGCCATCACGCACAGATAAATTATGTCATGCTACTGCATACAGCTGTATCTTGTACTCCCTGTCTATAACTTGTGGCACATCCACACATATATTTGAATATTCAAAGACTATAAATCACACACACTGTGCAATCACACATTAATGTTCACCTGTATCTAGATGTCCTAATCATTGGTTTAATGACTTTTTGATTACCAGGTCTGGCTACACCACGCAAGGTGCACATGCAATCACTGTTTTGTAGTAAAGGAACCATAATGATGATGAAATACATCTCTGAGAATGTATCTGGCATGGCAACAAGCATGCAGATTGACAATTTCAACAAAGTTTAGCAGTTCCTGCACAGAGATAGGGAACGGCATGCAATTACTGATAAGTAGCAACACTAATGCACATCAGAATAGTGCTGGCTGCAGCAGAAGTGCTTTGGTACAAATGTTAGTTGTTGAAAAACTAAGACTTTCCTCATCTGTCATGGTGCCGATAGAACTACAGCTCCTTGAAGGCACCAGGAATAGCAGACTGGACCACCTCATAATACATCAATATTTTTTTTACCTAGAAAAGACAGGATTACAGTTTATGCAAGGACAATCAGATGCAAGAAGGTTTTACCTGGCTAAGCAAGTGTTTTAACCCCTTCATAAAATTCTTGTTTGTTTTTTTAATGTATGTAAATGGTAGCAAGCATCACAGAGCAGTGACCCAACAAAAGGAGGTTTGGTCTCCAATCTTACTACCTATCTTAAGAATTTCAAGTGCAGGAGTAAAAACACTTCCTCTGAAGGAACTCTGTTGAACAATGAAATGTCATTTTCTTAAATACATCTAACAGGAGGTACATCTGCCTAGTAATCAGTTTGTATTTTAGATGTACCGGAAAGTATTCTGCTTACAATATGAAAAAAAGTCAAGATGGTTTCTAAGTAGTTACTTGAAAATACAGTCAGAAGCAAGCAGGATAAAGCACGCAGTTCTGTTTAGTAAATCATGGTGAGATCTGTGGCAGTCAGAAGAGGTGCTCTCTCTCTCTCTGTATTATATATATATATATATATATATATATATATATATATATATATATATATATATATACACACACACACACACACACACATATATATATATATATATATACACACACACACACACACACACACACACACACACACACACACACACACACACACACTAGGGGGAACTACAGTCTGGTTAATTTGTTATTCTTAGCACTAGTTAGCTAGTGGTTTCTCAAGCTTCCTCTCCCAAGTGAGGCACACAACTCTCAAACTGTAACCTCAACAATGAGGGATAAAACCAAAAATAACTAGAGCGCAACTTCACATTCTAAAAACTTAAAAAAATATATTCACTTAAAGCCGATAGAGTAATAAGAATCGCGTTAAAACATTTTCTGAAAAATAAGTGATTGGCAAGTCCACTGTTTAGTAGTATTTTTTTTTATCAGAAAATCAAAAATTCTAGGAACTGATACGGCAAAAAATATGGGAGGAAAAATTTCAGAAGTAGCTGAAAACAATGATACCAAAATGGATTATTCAGCAACAAGCCAGAGCTGTTTTAACTTTATCCAAGGCACATGAAAGGTCCTGTTTAAATGTCAAGTACCAAGTCATCTTCCAATTTACCAGAACACTGGAAACCAGAATCAATAACTTTTAGTGAAGTAAATTTCTAGTCACAGTTGTCATTTCTGAAATGTAGATAGGTGTAAACCAGTTTTAATTTTGTCCAAATTAAGAGCTGGACAGTGCAAACTGTAAGCAATATCAGATATTATAAATTTATTTTAGGAGAAATCTTATGAACAGGGAGGATGAAAGATGAAATCAACATGACTGCAAGCAATATGTCTGCAGGCCTGTTTGTGGACGTCTTGCACAACTTCAGGACCACAAACAGTGAGCTGTGAAGCATCAGAAAATAAACACCAATTTCATGTCTACAAAATGAAATTTTGATACCTGCATTTATACAATTAAAGCATTTTTGTAAGGAAGGCCTCACCCTGTACCCAGTCACATGGGAGGCTATTTATATATTTAACATTTGTTTACCAGGAAAGTCCGACTTGGAATGAAGCCAATTTTTAGCGGAGACCCAGGGAGAATGTTCCAGACGCATGTCTTTCTGATGTAGGAGGAAACCGGAGCACCTCGAGGAAACCCACATGAATGCAGGGAGGACATGCAGACTCCACATAGAAGGCACTCCAGCCAAGAATCGAATCAGAGAACCTCTTGTTGTGAGGCGACAATGCTACCATTGCACCACTGCACCGTCCGCTATGTTCCTCACATTCCTAACATTGATATGTACTAAAATCTAAAATTAGGGTTATTGTATGAGGAATATTCTGTGAAGCTGAACCACTAAGTTTAAATTCCCCATGTCAGAATTACAGTCTGAACTATCAGAGGAATGCAACTACATCCTCTGTTATTACGACAGACACCAACTGTTTGTGATAGGCCAAGTAAGGTTCACTCAAAAGCCAGTGTTCCTACAGAGGGAAGTCAGGTAGTGGTAAGCTCCAGATCAAGGACTTGAAACAGCTGGAGAACAGGATAGTATCATTTGCATATTACAGTGTTATACTAGGAAACTATGATCTTAGTAGATTAGTCTATTAATCTTAAAAAAACTGGCTCTGTTCTTGCTCAAAACCAGGATAAACTATGTCCCTAAAATGAGAGCAAGTACCTTTTCATTCTTTATACCTCCTTAATCTTTTCACTTACTTCCTTATAGCTATCAAATTCTCGTCCTTAACTTTCTCTCTAAATATACCATAAGCCTGTTTTTCCCTCACTTCATATTACAGTTCCAATTTTGTACTACACTAACTTACATTTAATTTCTCTACAACCTGTTTAAAATTTCTCTAAATATTAAATGAATGTCATATACGTTGAATAGATTCTTGACCAATGTTTTTATATTATGTCTAATTTGTTATAATTATTTAAACTGCAGATTTTTTTTGTTATTTTTGAAGATTGTAAAATTATTGTTAAAATATTTTGAGCTTTTCTCCCCAGGCCTCCAGTGAAATTGGGCTTCTTCCCAGTCGGACTTTCCCGGTAATCAAATGTTAATAAATAAATTAGTCAGAGACATGTCATAACAGTAACAAGAAGATCTTGTATCAAAGTGAGTGAGAATACAATTGGAGTATCCTGTTTTTTTTCCATTGCATTATCACGTCTGTGAGGATGTGCTTTATTAGAGAATATGGTGTCGAACACTAGCTTTGTGTGACATGCTGCTGCTTTTCTCCTGACTTCAACTCAGCCCATGATGGACATTAACGCACACTATAAAATGGCCACAATGTTTAAGTAGTCTGAATGGATGCTACATACACACTACAAATGTCTAATAGAGAGGTGAAAATGCTTCCACACAATGAAGTGTCTGTCCATTTTCTAAGTATAACACTGCACTCCAGACCTGTGTGTTAGCCAGTTATAATGCAAGGCTAAATAGTTTGGAACAATCTCCCATTAATCTAGTGCCTAAATACTTCACTTCAGTTGTGCTTTAAATTATCAAGTGTACATTAATGTGGTTATTTTATACCTTACCGGAGAAAAGAGACTATATAAGAATCATCTCAAGTGCAGAGACCAGAAAAATTCACTGTAGACTGGTCACTTGTTACACTGGAGGTCATCTGCCTACTAATGGAGATCTTGACCCTGGAGTACCAAGATTTATTAAAGCACTTTGCCTTTTCCCATCTCTGCTGATAACAGCTTTCATTAGTAACCATGGAACTGCCTTGTGACATGTGATCACCAGTTTTGACAGCACTACATTTAAAGCACTGACCATCAGATCATCTGATAAAGTCACAGGCACCAGCAAAGAATAAGAACGTTTGTTATAAACACTTCATTGATTACTTAACAGCCTTTGTTCTTGGGTATTTTTAGGTCAGGTCATAAACCTACCTTGTCCCCATGCTACAAAAGCATTACAATTAACACATATGGCCTCCTTTATTGGCATCTGTGCCCAACTGTAAATTTCCTGAAACTCAGTTGAACTAAAACAATGTTTAAAAAGGTCACACAGGAACACCAATTGGTTAAAAACACAAAAAGAAAAATCTAGCATAGCTAGAATTTCCACTGTGTGATACCTTAAACCTCTTGAATCAGAGGCAACAAGGGATATATGTAAACTACCCTTTAAGGATATCAGGTGTTTTGGCTAAATGGCAATTCTGAAAGTCCATGACTTTTTTTCTTTTACTTTCAAGTCTTTTTATGGACAATTTCAGGCCAATAAAGCCCAACCACTCTAGCTGTTGACATGCATGTTTCTGCCTTCTTACGACATCAACAGCACAGCAGAGGAATGTTTGACTTTTGGAAACACAGGGTAGTCATACCAAACTGATATCCATAAAACTTAGTTGAACTCATCAAGACAAAACTGCTTAAAATACATTATGTAATTATATAGCACACAGATCAAGGTTTTAGATGATGACAGTGCAGCTGTGAATGTATCTGCTATTTACCAATAAATTTGCCCGTATTCTCATCTGATTGAAAAAAATATCACTTTGTTGCACATAGGCAAAGAACATGCCTACCAGCAAATAACACAGTACAAGATGTAAGGGTCCTTAGATTGAGTCTTGGCTTCTCTCAAAACTTAGCAATGCCACTGTTACTGATAATCATACACTTGAAGTGGTTCCATGAAACCATGAAAAGAAATATAGTAAGTAACAATATTCCTATCATTGTAGCCTTAATTGTTTGTGGTTAGTCAATGGGTAGGGGAGAAACGAAGGTTGAACTTTTATAGGTTCATAGGTAAGCACTAGGCTAGCTGTCCTTGTGGACCTTTTTAAGCCTATCCAATTTATTTTTTTGTGCTTAAAATAACCTATCCCAATTCGTTACACAGTGGCCTCACCCCCCCCATGGTTGATTATTATATATTACTCCTAATGACAATAAATGGAATACAACAGATAATCTGGGGTGACTCATGCATGGGATAATGCATTTAGGAGCTGCCACTCTCTATTAGTATTACGGGGGGGGGGGGGGGCAGTCCTGGGGGATTTTTTTTTTGTTTCCCATCTGTAAATCTAAGTTGCACTTAAAAATGGACAGGGATGAACTTTTTGTGTGGATGGGGTGTCTGTTCCACAGCAGCAGTATCCTCTGTGAGATATACCTATTCTTCCAAACCATTATGTTGATGTTGCAGAGGTTTAGATCCCTAGAAAGAGTAGTCCTGATACCATTTGACTTGCTGTTGTGCAGTAAATCCTTCAGTCATGTGCCAGTGGAGTCTTGTATGCCAGACACAGGTTACCTCTTAGCAATCTGTAGGACACCAAGTACAGTGGCAGGGCTTTGAGACGGTCCATTTAGGACATGTTGTTTAAGCCTTGCATCATCTTAATAAGGTATCTCTGTGGGCATTGCAATTGTTGCACATGTCTGGAAAGATGCAAGCAAAAGGTGGTGCTATATTCAATGATTAATAATTATATTAAATTCTATGATTTTAAATATTCAATGGGATTATTATCTTGCTTCTCAAGCCACAAATGACCCAGTCCTGTTTGACTTTGTATTTCTTTGCAAAACCAGTGGCTTTACAAACACCTACACTAAGGACCTAAATCTCCATAAACAAATTGTTGGGGAACAGGTTCCTAACTCAATGTACCCACATCCTACAGAATAAGTTACCACTACAGGCTAAGCAGAGTACTACTTTGTCTACCTTGAAAGCTAATGTTAATGACTGGATGGAGAGAGACAGATTTACACCTAGGTTACTGTATATGTCCCTGTTTGATTTGGGAGATGTGCATAATTAAGTGATCATAAAGGAAGGGAAGAAATTAAGTGTGTATATGGCTAGGCCTCTTATGGTCCCTGGGATCACTTACCAAGTATTGCTCCTATGATACTAAGGAAAGAAATATTTAACTTAATATCAAAATGCAGAAATATAGGCCTCATCACTCCTACCACTTTTAGGTTCATAGGTGTGTACTAGGCTAATGGCCCTGGGACCTTTACAAGCCTAGCCATAGGATTACCCTGGCAGCGTGCCAACCGATCTTAGTTCCCAGTGCCTCTGTCAAGTACAGCCACTGGAGTTATCCCCGGGATGAATTTTTTTTATTTCCCATCCACTCATCAGCGAGGTGCTCTGCTTGACATGTATGGGAAGTCTATTCCATAGCAGTCTCGGGGCTATGAAACTGTCCCTCCAGCATGTTCTGTTGATTGTGGTAATGAGGTTGAGGTCTCTGGGGCATGTGGTGCTGGGGGATTGGGATTTCTTTAGATGCACCATTTCTAACAGAGCTAGGTCAGACATGGCTTTGTAAGTCAAGCAGAGATCGCCTCTAAGTAAGCGATACAAGACAGAGAATAGTTTTGACTGTCCATATAGGGCAAGTGTTTAACACCTAGGATCCTCTTTGTGAGGTACTTTTGCGGCCTCTCCAGTTGTTGCAGGTGACTAGTGAGGTCCGTGCCAAATGGTGCATTGTACTCGATGATTGGTCTAATGAGGGAAGAGTAGAGGGAGACAATGACCCCTTTCTTCCTGGATGCAAAACCCTTAATAATGAGATGTGCTACATAGGAGTTCCTGACCACAGTGGCAATATGGTGATCAAAAGAGAGGTTGCTGTCAACCTGTGTTCCCAGATCTCTTATAATGCCTTCTGTTTTCAGTGGACTACCATCGATGTGTTAATTCATGGGAACTGAGTTTTTCCCAAAGGGGATGACTACATTTTTTGGCACTGAGCTTAAGGCCATGGTTCTGACATCAGTTGTTTGTTTCAGTGAGGCTATTCTGCAGGATATCAGCATCACTTGGGGAGTTAATAATAGCTCCCAACTTGCAAATCGTCTGTGAACTTTGAAGCCTTCTTGTTTGCCGGGACTTCATAGAAGTAGATATCAAACAGGAGAGGACCTAGGACCAAACCCTGTGGGACTCCACTCGTGACTAGTCGGCAATCTGACTTGGAGTCGGCTACTTTCAAACTGTGGGTTCTATCTGTGAGCCAGTTTGCAACCCATCTAGTGATATAGGGGTTGATGCCTAGCTTAGTGAGTTTTTATACAATTCCCGAGTGGTGAATGGTATCAAAGACCTTGGCCATATCAAGGTAGGCTGTATGAACCACCTTGCCTTCATCCACAGCTCTGGTGACTTGACTCAAAGAAGTCGACCAAGTTGAGCAGGCATGATCTACCCTGCACAAAACCAAACTGTGTGGGATCCAGAGTTTGGAGATTCCTTATATCCTGGTTTATTAGATCCATGATGATGCATTCCATAGCTTTGCATATCAGACTGTCAGGCTAATGGGACGATAGTTCCCAGGGTGTGTAGTCGCTCCTCCTTTATGGAGAAGGATGACTGTAGCAGTGCACCATTCAGTAGGGAAAAAGCCTGAGGTGAGGCTGTGACTGAACAGGCCACACAGCTGAGGTGCCAGCTCACTCTGTAGTTCATGTAGAACACAGCCAGGGATACGGTCAGGTCCCTCAGAAGCTGTATTCTTGGCATTGGACAGTGCTGTTTTAACCTGTGCAGCAGTAATACTGGGTGCCTAGCAATCTACTGGTATTGTGATTGGTCCTTTGGGGGGGGGGGGTAAAGTTGGCAATGAATCTGTTGGCCAGTATATTGGCAATACCTGTTGGCTCAGTATAGGAGGTGCCATTGTGCAGTAGCTCAGAGCAAATATGGGTATTGCCGTGGAGATTTTTTTACATAACTATAGAACGCCTTGTGGTTGTCTTTACTATCTGCTGCAATTCTGTTTTCATAGCCTGCTTTAGAGAATTTGATGAGGGATCTCAACTTTTTGTTGAGGCTGATAAGGGAGTTTTTCCAGTCTTGGGACTTCAACTTATTCCACATCAGTTTCCTCCTCCTGTTGTAGAGTTCATTTATGGCAGGGGACCACCAGATTGGCTTCCATTTTTTTTTTGGAGGAGTGTGTCTTTGTTCTATTTGGTATGGCGAGATCCATGCATTTGTGTGTGTGTTCATACAGTGCACTGGTGTATGATTCGGCGATCATGCAACTATTCTCCATTTGCATGGGTGCCGTGAAGTTAACCACTTCTGTTTTTAGGAGCCCAGAGTTAGCTTTGGAGAAGTTTTTCATGGTGGTTAACTTTGGGGGGGGGGGGGGGGTTGGGAGGGATGTGGATTTCCAAGGTGATTAATTTGTGGTCAGATCTAAACAGGGAGGAGTTGACTATTGGTGTAGAGCAATGGTCGCCCATGTTAGTAATGACCAGGTCAAGGATGTTGCTACCTCTAGTAAGGGTAAGAATGAGCTAGTCCAGGGAATTGGAATGAATGAACTCCAGGAAACATTGGGCAAGTGTATTGGTACACGAGTAGTTTTCCCAGTTAATAGTGGGGTAGATGAAGTTGCCCAGTATGAGTGTTAGGTTGAACCCTAAAATTCTCCAGGGTGCTTAGGAACATGAAGTGAGAGTCTTGGGAAATGGCTGGGGACCTATAGCAGGCTACGACCTGAATCACTGTCTTACCCAATGTTAGCTGCTCCTGAAGTATCTCTGATGTGTTATGTTGGCTTACCAGTCTGGAGGTGTGCGCTTCCTTTATGAATATGGAAACACCACCACCTTTGGAGCTTCGGTACAAGTTCTGGGGCCGAAAGGTGTGAAATGAGTTATAGCCTGGTAGTGCACGGGTGCTTTCTGCTGCCTTGAACCAGGTCTCTGTTACAGCACAAATGTCAATGTTCTCCATTTTAAGGAGTGCTTCGAGCGAGTGCATTTTGATATTTAGCATTGAGCACCATGACCCTCAGATTGCATTTGTTTGTAGCTGTTATGGTGGTAATTTGGTCTTTGGAACACTGCCTAAAAAGGCACTATAGTGGTGACAACAGCCTTGGTCAGTATCCAGAAGCCCAGGGGTGACAGATGCAGGCCATCTCTGGCAAAGCATCGAGGTCTGTCTGTCTGTCAGGTCATCCCAGGCAGACAGATTACTGGATCCCCTTACAATGACACCAGAAACTTAGCCAATTGCTGAAATTTCTGCTTGTACTGTGGCATCATTCTGGGTGATGGTTGGATGCTTCTCTGGGCTGGGCATACCCGCCTGGACTACATAATCAGAGAGCACCTCCATGTCTCTTTTTATGCAGTCCAGGGAGGTACATCTCAGGTTATTCACACCCACATGTACAAAGACAGAGTCATATTTGTACCTGTTGTTGAGGGACCTGAGTGCATGCGTTAGGTGATGGATACTGGCACCTGACAGGCAGCTGTTACTTTCGCCTTATTCAACCTAGTGAGCAGGACTCACTATCGAGTCACCTATGACTAGTGTGTTGGGCATGCTGTTTTGCCTTAGGGGCTTTGGATTGAGTGGCACACTGTTTAGGAGAGTTATGTGTCTTGTAATTAGTGTTGTGTTGTGGTGGTAGAGTGCGTTTCTGCCTTGGAGGTCTCTGCTGTTTGGGTAGATTTTTACTGAGAGCCTCCGCAAAGGTGGGTGTGTGGCTTGTGTTTTTATGTGAAGGCAGTGCTTGCATGTGTTCTGAAGGGCTATGTGTCCCATGTGGTGGGGTGCAAGTTTTGACCTTCTCCTCATGACCAGCTATTCCGGGTCTTGGCTGGAGCTGTGTTTCTACTGCATAAACTGCAGAGTTCATTTTGCTTTCATTGCTTAGGCTACAGTACAATTTGACTATTACTAGCCCACCACATCTGCTCCATTTATATCTGCTGGTAGCTAGCTCTATCTGCGAAGAAAAATATTTCTCTGTTGTACACTAATGGTTTACTCTCCCCTTCTCCTCACCACCAGTTTGCGACATCATTTCCCATCTTAAACATCTACCTTTCTTAGGAAGCTACCCTGAGGTTGTCCATCCATTGGCATTTGAAGGTTGTTAGCCTCCATCCCTCAGTTTTTTTTTATGGCAGACACTAATGTATTTAGGGCTTTGCTCATAAGCCACAATTCAGCTTTGCCCCACTTTGACTGACTGTCTGAAATTCCTCCTATATTAAATAATCACATAGGCTGGACACTACTCCAACTAGGTCCTCAGCCATCACATGGACTCATAAAATAGATGCACTATTCCAAATAAGTGGCCACCACAATCCTTACATTTAGAATACTTGTCCTGCTGCTGGTCTGTCTCTCTCAAGGAAACCCAGAATCAAAGAATATGTCCTTATGACCTCTGCATAACATCTGCTGTATTCAAAATATCAGAATAATATGCAAAACTATTTTTTATCAAGCAGTTATCAGCATACTCCTACAAGTAACTTCTGAATAATTGATCCAGTTGTGCCTTACTTTTTTCTGGGCACTGAAACGTCAGAACAATTAATTCAGCAATACTTTTGGACTTCTCATTTTTGGCTGCCACACACTCATTATGAAAATCATTGCTTGCTTCTCAGGCATATAAAAATGAGTAATTATTTGCTTACCTTCCTTTCTAAATCTCCAATTCATTCTTTCAAACAGAGCAGCATACATAGATTGGAATAAAAAAATGTTACTGAATTAAAACAAAAAATCTCATTTAGTTGCATTACTCACGTGTAGGGCACACATTTGTGGAATGATTTTACTTCCTGAAGTAAATATCTTATGTTTTACAAGTTAAAACTTTCTAAGCAGAACATGTACTGTGTTACGCACTTCTCTATCCTGCTCTCTGATTTACTTACTTCGACTGCAAGTGGTAAAGTTTTCTGAAGATAAAGTTATTTTCTGTGTGTAATAAAAAACATTTACTACCTACCAGTACTTCATTCAGTCTAATTCCTTAAAATGCTTCACTTTTCTTGTTGATGTGAACTTTGTAGGTAACATAAATTAGAAATGCTGGCAAAAAAAGCAGCTGACAAGCTAAACTAGGGCTGTTGCCAAGGTGAAGAAGTGGAGATATTTACTGCGCTTTCAATAGATACAGATTCTGTACCTGTAGGACACAGAACTGAATTGGAATTGATTGAATGACTTCAAAGGAAAACAGCCCAAGAGAACCTGTTTATCTGGTTGACAGGCTAGCCAATAGATAACTGATAATGTGCCCCAAATGGCTGGTATAAATCTCATAATGTAGTTAATGTATTGACACTGCTGGTTTATTTGACATCCAGAAGATGGGATACTATAACCTATCACACACACACACACACACACACACACACCCACCATACATGCCCCGAAGAGAATAAGGGGGCAACACTTTCTAATCTGAATGAGGATTCTGAATGAAAGACAAATGTAAAATTACTGTGAAGTACTGATAAATGTGTGTAAGCAATCTTTCATTGCATCATGACAAAAATGACTGCTTTACGTGTACTTAAATGCAGTATAACATATGCAAGATGACATGATTTTACAACTTTCAGCGACTTCCGAATTTTTCTTTTTTGCTGAAGTCCGAAACTATGTATGCCATTAAGAGTTAGAAAATTTCAGATCTTGCATTACTTGTAAAAGGAAATAATATTCTAATGCTTTAGCTTGAAACACTATGTACATCTGACAGGCATCAAGTGTATCCTCAGTCTTTTACTTTCTTATCTAGAATAAGTTCACTGAAGTTTTTATCCCACAGTCAAATGGTATACGGTCCTCTTCCTAAATGTGTTGTGTAACATTTACACCTGCTGCTGCAATCATACCCATTAACTCAGAAACCTACTGCCTTTGCATAGATTAACATTACAGTATTATGCTTCAGAAACCATGCTTAAAATGCTTAAAATTGAAAAGAGGTCTCAAACAGTTTTGAGACGGTTACCGAGGAATCCAATTGTAGAGTAGTGCATTTGTTTTAACATGTTGCTATTCTAAGGTTTTCTAATTGCCTGCATAGACAAACAGACTGGCACAAATGCTGCACTAAAATTCTTGTCCACAAACTGATACCTCATAATGATTACTGTAGCATCATTTTCCTGCACATGCACTGTCAAATGGTGGCAAGTTCATAGGTAGGTACTAGGCTATTGGCCCTAGAGCCTATATAAGCCTAGCCAAAAAGGTATCCTGGCTTTTGCCATCCAAGAAAATTATTTTCCTGTGCCCTTGTCGAGCACAGCCACAGAGGTGATCCCCAGGATGAATTTCCTATTTCACATCCAATCATAAAGATTTTTCTTGAAGAGTGCTAATCAAGAACATTGTTTGATATAGATAGGTAGTTTGTTCCAGAGTATGGGAAGTCTCTGGGACAGGACTCCATCCCCTCCAGCATATTCTATTTATTATGGTGACAAGGTTTAGGTCCCTAGAGCATGTAGATCAGAGGTATTGGGATTTCTTTAAGTGGAGCATGTCCAACAGCTCTGGGTTTGACATATCTTTGCACGTTAGGCAGAGATAGCCTCTGAGTAGGCGATATGCGACAGAGTAAAGCTGGAGTTTTTTTGAGAAGGTCTGCGTAGGGCATCTGTTTGAGGCCGGTAATCCTCTTTGTGAGGCATTTCTGCGGCCTTTCCAGTTGTTGTAGATGTCTTGTGAGGTACATACCATAAGGGGCATTGTACTCTATAATGGGTCTAATGAGTGATGAGTAGAGGGGAACAATGACCTTTTTTTCCTGGATGAGAAACCTTTTGTGATGGTGTGCCACATAGGATTTATCCTGACTACTGTGGCAATGTGATTATCAAAGTAGAGACTCTTATCACACTTTTGGTGTTAAGTAGACTACCACCTATGTGGTCACTCATGGGTACAGAGTTTTTACCAAAGGGGATGACAATGCACTTTTTGGCATTGAGCCTGAGGCCATGGCTTTGACACCAGGCATCTGTCTCAGTAAGGCCCTTTTGTAGGATGTCTGCATCATTAGGAGTTTCGATTATGTCTCCTAGTTTGCAGTCACCTGCAAACTTCGTTAGCAGAAGTCCTTCTGTGTTAGCCTGTACTTCAGAAAAAGTAGATACCAAACAGGAGAGGACCCAGGACTGAACCCGGTGGTACTCCACTTGTCACTGGTCTGAAGTCAGACATGGAGTCTACTTTCACAGTGTGGGTTCTGTCAGTAAGCCAGCTGGCAACCCATCTTGTGACAGGGATTTATACCCAGTTTAGCAAGTTTATCTATAATTCCAGAGTGGGGGATGGTGTCAAAAGCCTTGGTGTGATCTAGATAGGCTGTGTGAATCACCTTACCCTCGTCTACAGCTTTGGTGACTGCTTCAAAGTCTATAAATGTTTAGGTGACATGATCTGCCTTTTACAAACCCGAACTAGGTAGGGTCCAGAGTTTGGAGATTACCAATGTCTTTGTTTTTGGTTCCATAATGATACATTCCATGGCCTTGCAGACCAAGCTTGTTAGGCTAATGGGGCGGTAGTTCCCAGGGTCCGTGGTGGCTCCCCCTTTGTGGAGTGGCTTTGGAGAGTATGGTTTTTACCTGTGCAGCCGTGATTACAGGAACTTTGCATTCTTCCGGTATAGAGATGGGCCCTTTAGGGGGTGAGAGGGGGCTAAAGTTAGCACTGAACCTATCTGCTAGGATGTTAGCAATATCAGTTGGTTTGTACATTTAGTGCCATTGTGCTGCAACTCAGAGCAGATCCGAATGATGCAATGGAATGTTACACTAATGCTATGCTGTCATAGCACTGGTTGTGGACTGCAAAAACAAACAACCTGCATAATAGGAAGGGTAGGAGTGCAGCACTGTGCCACAGGGCAAAAACACATGGCACAGAAACACAAACATAAGATAAGGAAAGGGATATCATTGAATGGTGTCATGGTACACTGTCAAGGATAAAGTAAAGAGCAAGGACACAAAGGGGGATATCTTCTTCTTTTGGCTTTTCCCGGTCAGGGGTCGCCACAGCGGACCACCTGTCCGCTCATGATTGGCAGTAGAGTTTTACAGTGCCAAGTTGCCAGCCAGGTGCCCAACCTTCCACAGAAGACATACTCATGCACACACTCACGCCTAGGGCCAATTTAGAGTGTCCAATCACCAACAGGAAGGACACAAAGGGGATATAAGAGGACATTTTAAAGTGGCATAATGCAGGAGTATTCATAAAAAACAATTAATTCAGTGAGAAACAAATTTCAAAATATGTCTTAGCCTTACATTTAGTATTTCAAGCTGCTCTAGTTGCCAATTTTGACTAATAAGGATGACATGAATTATGATCCATATACACTGCAGTGTTTAGTAAATGCAGTCTTTTGGCTAGAATATCAGGCAAAGCCAAGACACAGCGAATTACATTTACACATTGTACTATAGACAGAATGCAGATTAATTTAATAATCACCCTCAGACAAGTAGCAATTTCGCATACTGACCAAATGCTAGTGTTGGCCACCAGAATGCATGGATGCATGCTTCTTAGGGCAGAACAATGGCACAATGTTTAGGATCTCTGCTTCACAGCTCCAGGATCTGGGATTCCATCCTAATATTCAGACGTGTGTGTGTCTGTAAAATTTTGTCCCACCAGCCAAAACCATGCTGGTTAACTGACTAAACTTGAAATTCCATAGAGAATGTACTCACCCTTTTGCCACTGTGACCTGAATCATAACAAAACTGGGTCAGAGATGGAAATAATTAATTTACCTGGCTAACAAATGAATACATTAAAAATATAGAATATGTATAGTATAATGAAAGAACAAAACTGCAGCTACGAACCAAAACTAAATCACAAAAACAACTTCAATGACTGAAGAAACATCAAACTGGCACGAAGTAATAGTTCAAAAGCTTTAATTGCATAAAAATCACAGCAAAACTGAATCAAGCGCTTTCACCTGACTAATATCAGGCTTTATCAAGATACAAAAAAGCTAAAACCACCATTCTTATGTATCATTAGATGCAGTCGCATGATAGTTAATTGTGAATAATTAATTAATAATTATTCATTAAAAACTTTTTTTTAAAAAGACATAACATAGTAAATACATACCTTAGAAATGCCATTAATTAAATATACCATATAAAGTATTTTACTAAAAAATGAATGTAACCACAAATTAATTTAATTTAAAATGTATTGTCATAAAAAATATGTTGTAATAATAAATATGTTATAATAAATATATACCAACATTATTATAATTTTGCTCTTCTCATCCTAAGAATACTTTTAATACTAATATTGTCATTAAGACCAGGGGGTTTTGAAGCATCTAACCTTAATTGCCAAAATAGTTCTCTACATTCGAGAAATGTTTCCCAATCACCCCCTCTTTGGTCTTGCAAAAACTGGGTCAGAGATGGGAATAATTAATTTACATGGCTAACAAATGAATACATTAAAAATATAGAATATGTATAGTATAATGAATACATGGCCAAGCAGTCAACTAAACAATAAAAGAAAGTCTCTAGCACCCAAACTCAGGAAAAAAAATATATATATAATATACATACATATATATATATATATATATATATATATGTGTGTGTGTGTGTGCGCAATTCTTAAGCTGTGTCAGATTTTTTTCTACATGCTCCTGCTAAACAATCATACCACCAGAAGTTTGGTATGTTTTTTTTTTTTTTTTTTTTATCTGACTTGGCCATTCCTTACTTAAGCCACCAAGTCAGCCTACAAAAGTACAGTACTGCACTAGGTCATTGGATGACAAATGAATTTACACTGCCTGGATGGAAGAATGAACACTGGATGCATGTGTGTTCTAATCTGCACTCGCCTACTAATGAAGTCATGCACATGTTTACACCTTTACCTGCATGTGACAAGAATCTCTTAATGAAAGCCAAAAATGTAAACAAGCACCATTCAGGAATACACGATACATCATTTGGAGCAGCAAGTGCCTGAGACTACTGTTATGTCACTGTACTGGATTTCTTCATTATGGTAGTATTGTGTGTAAGTACTTTAGTTCTGATGAAGTCCTGTTACATAGAGGATGAGTGATAAACTAAAGTAATAAAATACATTTGGCAGGATCAAGTGCATTGCGTCCTCCTGGCTGGTGTTTTCACTTTGTTTTTGGCTTTGGCTAACAGTTTCTACTTGGCTCATGAGGTTTGGCTTTATTGGACTGAATACAGCCATACAGTCTTAAAGTCATGGGCATTCAGAAACAGTTTAGCTGAAACACGATGTCCTTAAGGGGTCATTTGCATGCATCTCATGGGCCTCTATTACAAGAGGTTTAAGGTGTCACACAGTGAAAACTACAACTTGACTGGGTTTTTCTTGCAGTTTTTACTGAATGGTTTTGTCTGTGTGCCCTTTCCACTCTGTAGCAACAGATAGGCAGGAGGCAAGGATGGAAAGCCAGACAGGAAAAAGATAGTCAGGAGAGAGTTTCAGAGGAAAAAAAAAGCCAAGGTGAAAGGCCAAGGACATGCAGAGGGTGGCAAGTGATGTGAAGGACACGGAAGAGCCAGAGGTAACAAGAGTAGCAGACTGCAGTGGGAGACTGAGCTGTCAATTGCTCCGGATTACGTGTAATGTGCCGCATTTAAGAGAGTACTCACAAAGTTCCGCTGTTCCGCATTAAAATTGTTGGTTCTGCTTTGCGCATTCTGATTGGCTCATATACCATGAAAATAGCTAATCAGCACACAGGTATTATGAGCCAATCAGGGGTTGATTACTGATGCAAAGCGAGCCAACCAGGAGAAGCGGAAACATAACGAAACACTTCCGGGTGACAGTTTTTGTGCCTCTGCGATGTACTGCTGGGAGTACTTGACTTTTCTTTGTGGCAACAATCACTTTTTTTTCTTTTGGATGGCAGCAGCATTAGAATTCAGGAGTTTTCTGGCACTGACTATTATTACCTCAGCCAGCAAACTTCTGGGGACTACACCAGTTCATCTTTAAGCAAGAAAGAATATTAGGATCGTGGAACAGAGAACAGTGGAGAGTGGAATCTGCGGCATAGTGTGCAAGCTAGTACTCACAAAAAGATTTGTGATTTTTTTCTCTGGGGAAACTTACCTTTTTGTGGTAATCTTTGGCTGCAGGCAAGTGCCTAATTTGTAGTCCAGGTTTTGCTAGAACAGAGGAGAAAGAATAGGCAAGCTTTTGTATACTTTTAAACTATGTTCTACAGGACAGCAGAGCTCTCTGCAGTACGTTTGGTGGGGGGTAGGTAAAGTCTGCCAGCTTAGTATTTTTTTTAGAGGGGTAGGAATGTTCCGTCTCCAGGTTTTGCACTCTATGTACGAGGGCAGAACAGTTTACTAACAACCTCAACTAAGAATTCACATAAAAAAATAAATATTAAGTTATTTTGCTGAGTAATATGATTCAGTATTATTTACCATGAATATCAGTGAAGTCTTTTGTGTATTACAGTGTATTAGTGCTGTAGGGTATAGGGGAATTCTCTGCTGTGCATTTAGTTGTAGAGGGATTCTTGCAACCCAAGTGTTTTATGTTTGCAGGGTTTCACCTTAAGCTCTCCTTCCTCACTGTCTGTAGTAGGGCAAAAAGGCTTGCTAATAACTTCAGCTAGGAGCTCATACAAGTATGTATTGTCTGTGGATATCTGTTAAAATTGTTTTAAAACTGACTGTGAAACTGACCCTTTCAATGTGGAACTTCAAGGAACATGGACATTAAGACTCAAAGTGAGGAATTTTCCTGATAATGAGCTCAGTGAAAAAAATATGAGTGCTTAGTCTTATGCAGAATTGCTGCTTTTGCTTTCTGACTGCACGTGACTTGTCATTGACTGCTGCATACTTAGTTATTGTAATGTTTTCAGATTATACAGTACCATTTTTGATTTCAGTTACATGCTTTTTTGTACAGTGTTTGCTCTTGCTTCATATACACTTCAATTTACTGATTTTGCTTGAAAACCACTTCAGTTTGGCACCGTGGAAATTGTGCGTTTTTGCGCAGTGTGAAAATAGGGTGTTCCACATTTTGCCTGTTTGTCACATTGTCAGGGTCTGTGTTCCACATTGACCTCTTAAGAGGTTGAGACCTATGACGGGAGAAGAGCACAAAGGAAACAGCAAGGAGGAAAGAAGTAGTTGGGAGGGTGGCCTAATGGTTAAGGTGTTTGCCTTACAAACACAAGGTACAGGGTTTGAATCTCACAGGGGATAATTGGCTAGGCTTAAAATGGCTTGCAAGAGCAGTTAGCCTAGTACTAATCTATGAGTCTATGAGTCTATGAGGGTGTTATTCTGAAGGGAGAGTCAGGGAGGGTGAACAGGAAACCAGGAAGAGAACAGGAAGTCAGGTGGCTGTAAAGACTTATAAAGTGGGGGAGGGCAGGTAGATACAAGTTAGGAGATATAGGAGGAGCTGCTGGTTCTACTGGAATGATTCAGCAACGGTATCATTGTAGGGAAGTGGAGAGGGTGAGGAGCTTGGTAAAGCTGGAAATAATCCCAAAAATGATAGTCATATATTATGGCCCTTGCTATAACTAAATGTCCCAGAGGAAGCAAGGGAGGATTTTGCAGATAGCCATTTGAAGGAATCTAGGGAATGTGGCAGTATCTGCAGAAATGCTGCCCACACTCAGGTGCATAGATGTGCACTGGGCTACCAACCACTGAGCCTTTTTAAGCCTAGTCATGCATCCCAAATCTTTGCCAAATTCTGGTAACTTTGATAAGTGCAAGCAGGTGCTTGGGAGGTGAAACAATAAAAAAGGTGTAAGAAACTTCTCTGTGTGGAAGATTTTCAATCCATATATATCTAGCTAATCAGTATATATTAATCAGATCAGATAATGGTAGCAGATGTAGCGAACAAACTCATCCTAAGTCAAACAAAAAAAAAATAAAAAATATATAATTTGAAATATTGTACAGAATTACTAAGCATTTGAAAGTAACCCAAGCAGGGTAAGCAGTCTGTTTCCAGTCAAAAATCCTTTAAGTACACAGACAAGCAATCTAAGTAAAACAAAAATAAGAGAGTAATATAGTTTCCTCACAAGTTTTTAACACACACACGTGTATTTTATATATATATATATATATATATATATATATATATATATATATATATATATACACACACACATACACACTTTTGATCAGGCAAGGGAGTGTTTTTTACTGTGCTGTAAAACAAACTGTTATTGGTGTGCATGTTAAATTCACATCCCTTCCCCAATCAGTGTGACATTCAAGCTGGCCCTGCCCTAATTAGTAGCTGTCATAATAATATAACCCAATACTGTGGTGCCTCTTATTTAACCAGATTATTTTACCCGCGGTGGTGGTGCTGCGGTAGCGTTGTCTCCTCACAGCAAGTCGCTGTCTGGTTCGATTCTCAGCTAGAGCGTCTTCTGCATGGAGACATGCGTGAATGGGCGCACCTTCGTTGAAGGTTGTGCGTCAGGCCTGGCAAGCCGGTATGTAAAAAATCAACTGCCAATCATTAGCGGACCAGAGTTCCGCTGTGGCGAACCCTAACTGGGAAAAGCCGAAAGACACAAAATTAAATATGTAATTTTATCTGAGACAATATACTACACGGCTGGAAATATATAAACCTTAGACCATTTGGCAATCTAAAAATGTATATAAATATATACATATACACTTTGCCTGCAAAAAATCCATTGTAAAAATCATATTCTATTTCCATAACCTATTGTTAACAAAGATCGCTTTTATCCTAGACTTCCGGTCTGTGTACCAGAACCCTAAAAACTTTCTACAAAAATATTATTGTATAATTAGTTAGTATTGTTACTACACATTATTTTAAATAAAGTATTGGATAAAATCACAGACTTAATCTGGTTAAATAAGAGGTACCACATCATTATTAAAAGTACAAAAGGGTTATATTATTATGGCAGCTACTATGTAGGGCAGGACCAGCTTGAATGTCACACTGATGGGAGAAGGGATGTGAATTTAACATGTATACCAACAACACTTCTTTTTCAGCACAATAAACCACTCCCTTGCCTGCTAAAAAGTATATGTGTGTGTGTGTATATATATATATATATATATATATATATATATATATATGTGTATATATATATATATATATACATATATGTGTATATATATATATATATATATATATATATATATATATACACACATTAGAAAGTTTGTGAGGAAACTATTACTCTATTTTTGTTTTATGTGTACTTAATAAAGGATTTTCGGCTGGAAACAGACTGCCTACCCTGCTTGGATTACTTTCGAATACTTAGTAATTCTGTACAATATTGCAAATTATATATTTTTTATAATTTTATTGACTTGGGACGAGTTTAAGTTCACTACGTCTACCACCATTATCTGATCTAATTAATATAAAGTGATTAACTAGCCATATATTGATTGAAAATCTTCCACAGAGAGAAGTTTCTTACACGGTTTTGTTTTTGGACCCACTATACTTATTTACTGGATTGTTTCAGACTTCGGGGATACCACAGAGATTACTTGTTTTTTGGGAGGTGAAACATTTACAAGCAGGGGCCTGGGAGAGGAGCTATTTACAGGCTGCCTGTATCCATTAGAGACATAGATTTTAATGGTATGACAGAGAAGAATGGACAATTAAACTAATGGCTCAAGGAGTGGGGTGAGTTGAAGCAGACAGGAGAGAACGAAAGAGCATACGATTATGATGTTTAGCAAGGAAAAGCTCTACCAACAGAACGTTGGCAGTCTTTGTAAGCGGGTGTCTGAAGCTAACTTTTTATTTGCCTAATACAACTAAAGTACTTGACTTACTTTTTTTGACTTTTTACTTCTTTTCCACCTTGAAACACTCATTTTTTCATCAGTCAAGAATTAACTGGAGAACTCTGACAAGCTGTGAGTGCATACTAAATTAAAAGCAGAATACAGAATGCACTGAATAAAAACAGTCATAACAGAGTATCACAAAAAATAGCTTACCAGGAGGAAGTTTTCACAGAATCATTATTACAGTTCACTACATTAATAAGGTAGCTAAACAGAGTGACAAGGATTAAAATTGATATTGTTAGTCATTACCACTAATCCCTAAGTGGATCACAAACAACAATGTTTTTCACAGGTGGTGCATAGATAGCAAAGCATAAAAACAGGAACAGTTTGGGGTAGTATGCTAAAGGACGGACAAGGTCTGCTGAAGCATAAAGAAAAAGCAAACTGACCTGATTTTCTAGGGAAGTAAGGTCAATTGTGATGGGACAGGGAAAGGAGATACATCAGCTGAATGGAGTGGGGATACTAGGTGGGAAAACTGAAGGGTAAAAGAAGGCTGCAGACTACATTAAATTATCAGAGGGAACAATGAAATGAAAGGTTAGCAGCACATATTAAAGGAAGAAAGAAATGCTTAATTGTTATGAAGGAGAAATAAAACTACAAGGAAAGAGACTAGTGAACTAATCCAGGCAGAGAAAAACCATAAGGAATCAAGCATTAGGCAAACATTTAGAACAAATACCCCCATCAGTCTTAGAAAGCTGAATGCAAGGTAACAGAATGGAGACATGAGATGATGACTGAAGAGATGAAGAAGGCATGAGGAAATCCAAAGAAGGATGAACCAAACGGGCCAGCTAAGATATCACCATAGAATGTGAAAAGGACTGCTGAGGTACTGACTAAAACCCCTGACACAACTGTTCATCAAGTTCATTACGGAGGGAATGTCCTGGAAAAGTGGTACTGCTGTACAACAGAGCAGGGAACAGGTTAGAATACTAAAGACCAGTCAGGCTGACCCCCACAAAACAATGAAATGGAACTGAAGTCATAGCTTACAAAGATTTTATGTTAAAAGTGTGCTCAAAGAATTCACATATGCAAACACTGCACAAAGGTTGTCAGACTAACCTGATCTCTCAGAGTCATCAAGGAGATACAAAGTAAATTCTGTGGATAGAACCTCTCTGCATTTCAGCAAAGTCTTCAACTCTGTTCTGAACAGTTCCCTAATGGCAAAAATGTGTAAATAGCAGCGGGCTAGATTGCCAGGAACAGAGAGTAATAGGATGGAGCGTCCAAAGCAGAAAAGGTTACAAGAAGTATCTCAAGGAGATGATCTTGCATCCAAGAATCATTCAAAGTGCTTAACTCTGACCTTATGTAGGGTTTGTAAACAGCATCACTACCTCTGTGGAAGACAAAGCTGGATAAGGAAAAGTCTGAAGAATAGACAGATACACTAAAAAACAAAGCTGGAAAAATGTGGCAGCTCGACTTCAATCCATCTAGGTATATATGCTGCTAAAAAACAATTGTGCAAGGGCACAACCAGTAATTGGAGCAGTTGCCTAAGAATAAATACACAAACATGTTTTACTAAACAGTCAGTTTATAACAAACTATTTAAATACACTTCTTATACTGGAGTTTTAAAGCATAGCTTTTACTGCTTATTAAAACAACAAAACAAGAATTTTATAGAAAGGCCACATTTGTGCCTCATATTTGGTCTGTTCCTCATAAAACTAATAACCAACCCAACATCAATGAAACTCGTAAAACAAAACATGTTCTACCATTTAGTCCAAGAAATACATAAAATATTTTATGCATCTTATATTCAGAAAGAATTTGGCCTCATCTTTAAAACACTCAGCCGAATTAGATGCAATTGTAACACCACACGGGTGGTGTATCTTGTGACATGCACCTCGTGTGATATATTTTACATAGGAAAACTAATAGAAAGTTGAAAAAAAGAATTGGAAGCAATTGTATGACATTAAAAAGTACAAGTTTACAAATCAATAGACATCGGACTGTGTGTTCAATTTTAAGAAATTTACATTTTTTTTATATATTAAGGACAGGGAGGTGACATCAGAGAGAGGTGTTAATCCCAATGTGTTGTCAGAATTTAGGCAGCTCGCATGGCAATTGAGGCTTAATGCCTCTGTTCCCCCAGGTCTAAACAACTATCTATTATAAGTGTTTTAAAGATAAGTGAAAATTCCCTTTGAATATAACATGCATAGACAGATTTTATGTACTTCTTGGACCAAGTGGTTTTTTAGTATGTCAAGTCAACATTTTATCAAATGCTGCTTAGATTTATAAGAACATGATAAATTTGACTACTATAAAATATTTTTTTTCACTAGCTATTTTAAGACAGCATATTGATTTGTTGTTTACACTTCAAGGCATAATGTTTTAGTTTAAGAGTTTCAAGTGTGCTCTTCAATTATTTAAGTTTTTTATGAAATGTTCTGGGATTGGTGAATATATTTTATTGAATTACTCTGAAGAAGTCCTAGACAACTGTTGGATGGAAATGTTTAGTCTTTATTATTTTTATTTGGTATTACCCTATTGTGGAAGTATCTATTAAAGTAGCGGCAGCTGATGCTGATAAAAATGTGTGTTTTTTTTTTAGCAAATCATTCAGGATTGAAGTCCTCAAATAAATGACAGTCACACGAGTTCCAAAAGCCATATTCTTTAGAAAATGCATGGTAATGCACAAATTAGTCTTCTATCACCTCTCCAAGTTTATAACAGCAACATTTAAGATCAGTCTCCGATTTTGGGCCTTTAACCCACCACTTTTGGCTATGTCCAGAACTCTTATGCTAAGAGGTTGAGAGGACTGCACCTCAACAACATGACTTTTACAGAAGATTCCATTCAAACAATCAATTAACAACATCTAGTTCCCAAACATGTCGTGATTAATTCATGAAGACCCTTTGCAAAAGTCTCAACATTTTTTTCTGCAATAAAACATCTGAAATATCTTTTTTAAACTTACAAAATGTTGACATATAATCAATTATTTTTACATTTATAAAACATAAAAAATTTTAAAAAATCACTATTACAGGTACATTGTTTTCTAAAATGCATGGCAACTGTACTTTTTTCTTCCTTATTTTGTACACAAAAGTATCTAATATATGTTCCCTAAAATGATGTATAGTAAGTAGTCTGGCCTATTTAGTATAAATCACACAGGCATCTAAGGCAGTAAACTACTGCCATTACATAATCAGAAATTATAACTGAAATACATTTCTTGCCATTAATAGAATATTTGGGCTGGTGTCTATATACTTGGAGACAATTCAGCCCTCAGATGTTTATTCAAAATTCTTCAGTACCTCAGCATGCTCCAACTTATCCATTCCATTTGGTGATTTTTTTAAAACAAACTATCAGGGTACAAACTATCACTGTACACCATGCATCTCATTAGCTATTATCTACCATTTTCTCAAAATGAAAACAAATAAATGCACACCAAGAAATGGCAGGATGGTCTTAAAAGAAAGCTAAAACTATAAGATGCAGTGAAAGAAATAAACAAAAAAATCAAGTCAAATGCTAGGGTATATATAACTCTTGGCTGGGAGGATGATCCAGGACAAGGAAGGTAATGATATCAATATCAGGTACTGGCTAAGCCATAGCTGGAGCATTGTGTATAATTTTATAGGCCTTACAAGGAAAAGAAAGAATACAACACTGGAAGGGAATCACAGTAAGGTGATCAGTATGATGAATGGAACAGAGGGTATTCACCTGTGAAGCAAAGCTAAGGGAATTAATCACTTTTCCACTGAGAAGCTGAGGCATGTGGAATATGACATGGTCACATACACCACAAAAGACTAAATGCGATGGAATTACCCTGGGAAGTAAGGGCAGGGATATGCAAGAAGAGGCAGTTAATTCCCAATGTAAGAAGTATTTTTCACAGGCGTTACAATTAAAAGGAGGAAAGAAATGGTGGAACCAATGCAAGAAGCTACGGTACTGATGCTTTCGCAACTAAGAATTTCATGCATAGCTGGAGCGGGGACAGCTCCATTAGACTAGGTGCAACACTTAGATGAACTACGAGTCATAGATTCATAAATTGCTAGGCTAATGACCTGGGGGGGACCTTTCTATGCCTAGCCAAGTTTTCACAAAATGATTACTGTCCTGTATCCAAACAGGACATTGAGGGCCTGGCATTTATAAGCTACCTCTGTCCATAAGGGACATGGGGTGTCAGGTCCAATGTAAATTTCCAATTCCGACCATGGTCTGCTTTTGCCAGCAAGGTTATGTAATGTGGCATAATGTAAAACTACCCACTTCTCATTAGATGGCCAAGATGTGCCATGACGAATCAAGTTGGTGGTTATGGTGTCTGGAAATGTTCCAGGCTCCACACACCTAATAAAACATTACAGAAGTATTAACTGTATATCAACTCAATATGCAATATCTGATCGTAAAGACATCTGTCAGCATAATGCACATCAATATGTCAAATTAATATATCACATGGGAGAAAGATTTCACTTTTACTGACTCCACTATTCCCATAAGAAACACAAAGCAAAAGGCATTTCTGATTTTTTTTCTTATGACAGTGTTATGTAAATACAATCTACCCAAATGCTATTTCACTTCAGTAACCCTTTTAGAAATGTATGAACCCCACAAGATACTAGTGCCTCTTTTCATGAGAGGCAAAGGGCTTTGGTCAGTTTTTTAGCATCTAATGGAATTGATTTTGGGTCTATGAGATAACGGCTCATTAGCACCTAGAACTTCCACCACTATGCAAATACTGCCAGACAAAATCAGTGTTCTAGAATGAAGCAGTAACAGCCTTTTTGTGTATAAATCTCAAGTCAAAGAGTTAAGGTACTGTCCTTTGAAAAATATGAAGCAATCACTGAGTCAACCAACCAGAAGCCTGCAAATCTGTCACTGATTTTAAAATCAAAGCACATTATAGAGTACTCTCAAATCTCCGCTTCATTACCAAGTAAAGAAGAAAACAAAAAGCCGCTTTGTATTTAATAAGAAAAGAAAGTTGAACAAGGGAAACTTTTTTTAAAGCTCTTTTACAAGTTTATTACAATGAATCTAAAAAAAGGCAATAACATTTTTATATATCCTCCCACACCGTCGTAACTGTTAATAGAAAATGATGTTTGGTATTAATAGCCATTTAAAAGATTAGGATCAAGATTACATGTAATTCTTCCTCAATTATTCCAGTGTTTAACTTCAAATACTAATCTATCTGGCAGTAATGTTCAAGACATCTGCACTGTCAAAAACAGAAGTCAAGGGTACTACAGTGAGCTTCTATTATGCCCTTCCCCCAAACTTGCACTCGCATAGATGAGACTGTTTTAGATCTCTAAAATAATGTGACAAGTTAATGATGGCAGATTATCTAAATGTTTAACAGACATATTACCTAAGCGAGGTTGATTGGGGTTCCATCCGCCAACAATAAACATCAATGGAAGCACAGAACGTGATAGGCAAATTATCACAAACCCTGCAATTTTGATGCTATTAAATTTGGAGAAATAACAGCCCCAGGGTATACATACTCAGAGCAAAGAAAGGCCTTCTGTTTGCCCAGCTAATAAACTGAAGTTTGAATAACCCTCAAGAAAAACAAGTACGTTTATGAGATTTCAAACTGCAGTAATATGTCAATGTCCTTAAACACAGTGACTGCATAAACATACGCAGAAATACATACAGACTTTATTCCAAATGAATATGCAAAAATAACTATACTGCTGTAAAATCTGTCTTGGAAATGTCATTCCTGTAATATATTCCCAAAGTGGCAGATTTAATTATTCATTGTCATGCCTTCGCCAGAAGAATAGACTTAAGCAGAACCAGCAATCTCTATTCTAATTTTTTAATTAGTATAAAAACAGTAAAACAGATAGAACCATCAGATTGGGCTCTACTTTTATTGGTATGCTCCAAGAAGAAAAGGAAATTTAATTTTATGTGTTCTGCTGAAAACAACATCTGTAAGTGCTAAGAAAATCATTAATAAACGCATAATTCAAGTTTAAATGTTTTCACTTTTTATTATAATGTTGCAATAATGCAATTGGTTTAAAAGACAGATCTTCAGCACAAGCCATTCTGAAAACAAAATAATAGAGTAATACACTGAATGATGTGTATGGTTCATTCTAAGGGGAAAAGTTCATTTTATACAAGAGTGTCAGACAACAAAACTACACAAATATTAACTTCCTCTGGTTCAATCAAAATGCCTCCCAACCAAGGAAGCTGGAATGACAAAGTTGTAAAACAAGCCATTATTATAGCCAAGAGTTCCTACAGAAGAACACATTTACATATCATTTTCCTTAAAGATGACATTTGTCTCAGAATTCCTAAACCCTCAGACATTAGAATCACATTGAACACTTCTACAATGCTGCTTTCATCAAGTCTAAAACATAGTTGGCTTTACACTTTAATAGTAGTCCTACTTTGTGAGCTTAGCCAAGGGCCTTCTCAACATTTTGGAAAAGGCACAATTGACGAGCTAACTCTACACACTGTCACTATCCCTCTGGAGAGTGTGGAAAAACAGAGAGAGAAGCCTGGGGGTAAGTGTTATGATCACCAAGCCACTGATGGATGGAAGCCTTCAAAGTGAGTATGCAAAAAGAAAGGGCTTTGTGGGCTACCATGGTGACACTGTTCTCTTGTCCCCTTCTACAAGAAGTAGGGTTAAGCCATTTAAAAATGCTTTCCCTGCCAAAATGCCAGTGATAGCACAAAGCACCCTCATGCGTACTTGAATTATGCCCTAACAGATAGCTTTCACCTCAGCTCTGTGTGAAATCTGCAGAGTGGAGGCATTAACGGTCCCCCTATCTCACTGACAAAATGCTTGAGGGTTGGCAGGAATGGGGCAAAAATAATCTAGGGGAAAAAAAACAAAGTCAGGCTGCAGCAAAGTGTTCACACACAGATAGACCTTTTGCTGCAGTGATCTTGCCTATTGATAACCCGATAAATACAGTAACAACACATTTTGATTTCATATTGGCTTGATTTACTAATTTCAGTTTGTCTTCCTTACACTGGAAAGGCAGAGAAGTGAACCTTATTTTTGTCAGGTCACTTCCTTAAGTATGTTGGAAACAAACGTTTGACATGCTCTAAATAAATTGCAAATTTAGGGGGATGGTACTGGGACTTAGCAAGGACTCAGTGGCTTAACATTCATTTTCATTAGAAAGACTGAATTGGTGCTGAAGTATTCCTCAGCTCTCCTACTCCATTCTCTAATGTGTTCACAAAACTATCTTTCCCTTAGAATAATTAAATGTCAACTTCCTTTGCATCAGTGTCTTGTTCATAACTACTTGCTGCTATCTTCAAGACTTGGAGCACTGGTTCTGATTCTTATTTTTAAGTCAACAAAATACTGTGAAGAAAGTACTAAAGTTATTATCACGAGCAAATTTACTCCTTAAGATGCATCGAAACCAAAAGTACAAGTAAATCTACTGTTGACAACTGATGCATCTGTATGAAGGTACATCTGTGTTGTGCAGGTATGCTATAAAATGGGCAGAAGAACAAATTATGGGGCTGAAAAAGGTAAAGAGAAGAGGTGTATATGCTGTGATTAAAGAACCTCTTTGAAGGACTTGAATGAGAAGCATATGTAGGAGAGTAGTGTGCGAGCAAATGAGTTTGTACGCAAAAGTAGTTCCATGTTCAGTTTAGTAAACATAGGCTTGAGTCAATTTGACAGGAGGAGTCCAGAGAAGCCTCAGTAAAACATAGAATGGACTGAACAGTGGAGGTTAAAGAGACTAGACTTGATCATCTGAAGGCAATATGGAGTATGGAAATATAATATGGACACAGAGATTTCACTTCTGTGTACAAGGCACGATGAAAACCTTAAGTTAAAAAGACAGGACAGGGAGTACAGCAGATGTACTGAGTGGCAATTAAAAGGAAGATGTTAGGAAGCACTTTTTTATCACAGGGCGGTACAGCATTGGAATGCAGTTTTAGATTGTCAGACAAATGGAACAACTGGAGAACTAGTGGTGATACAGCACTGATAGTCAAGCAGTGTAATTAAACCAGATGGATTAGTAAATGCTTTCCCATATCTTGTTCAAATAAAATGCTTGCAAAACGTTAGGACTAGAAGAGGGAGAAGGAAGTACAGGATGAAAATTACATACAAGAATGCATACTCTAAGTATCATCTTTAGTTAAAGATAGCACATACAGGTTTCCAGGGACCCTTGTGATCTAGTTGCAACAATTACAACTCCATGGCAAATCCTAGAAATAAATTTATTACAATTTTCTCAAAAGATAAAACAGAGCAGAAGATCTGCATCTTCTGATTTTAATGAAGTTAGGTTTCAACCCCAATACTGCCATATGGCAGATGCTTTTAGCTAATATTTTACCTCTACAGGTTTTGTATTATCATGTACCCCTATTTTGTGCCAGAGCCATGGTTGGAAAGGGTCCCATGAACCTGCCCACTTACAATTTTAACAAACCGCAAGCACACAAAATATAAACATTTAGTTAGTTATTCTTTTTCTTTCTTTACTGATCAGCAAACCTCCACCAGGCAGGCCCAGGGAGTCATGCTGCAATACAATGCAACACAAATTGTGCAGAAAAAACATTCACGTGAAGGTACCTAGACAGAAAAAAATGACAATGTATCAAGATGATATATAATATAACCATAAATAAGAAATTCATACAAAAACTATTACAATTCCTAAAAGGAACCTACATGTTTAACTGTTACTTGGACAACGGCTAATTTCAGGACACAAACATCAACCTAATCAAACCAAAACTCTACAATCCTTACTATACTGGTACAACATTGTAAAACAGAGCATAAATTACCAGCTGTAAATATGTATAAAAACTGAAATAGACCTTTACAGACAATTTTTAGAATTATCCTAATTAACATAAAGCACACAATAAAAAGGGTTCATTATAAACATTTTGTATCAAAGAAATAGTAGTAACATCCTTCACTGTTAACACTAATGACTTCTATAAAAATAGTGTGTGTGTGTGTGTGTGTGTGTGTGTGTGTGTGTGTGTGTGCGTGCGTGTCTTTCGGCTTTTCCTGGTAAGGGGTCGCCACAGCGGAACTCCGGTCTGCTAATGATTGGCAGTAGATTTTCACATGCTGGCTTGCCGGGCCTAACGCACAACCTTCAACGAAGGAACACCCATTCATGCATGTCGACACACAGAAGAAGCTCTAACTGAGAATTGAACGGGCAACGTCTAACTGTGAGGCGACAACGCTACCGCAGCACCACCACCAGTCTGTTCTACTAATCTGAACCATCCTGAAATGTAAACTGAAGGAATAACAAATAAATACTGGGTATTATCTACTTTATCTTGAAAGCAGCAGAAACATACTCAAGAATATTGTATTTTGATATTCTCATTATTTAGTCTTGCTATGTTTAACAATACTGCTGTCTCCAAATAGCTTTTAAACTGTATTACATTGTCTTAGTTAAGCTACTCTGCATAAAATATTTCCTGTATGACTAATTGCACTTCATCCTTTGCCACTGTGCTCGTGTCATGGGAGGCTGAAAAGGGTTCAAGGATCAATCCCACTTAACTTGGTTTACAAAATAATAAATAAAAACACTGTGGTATAAAGAAACATAGACATACCTCTCAGCTGGACAATTTTTTCACAGAATGCCCAGATTTCTGCCTCACATATTTGGTCCACTTCTCATAGAATTGTAGTTTTCTAGCAAATCATGGAGGACTGAAGTCAGAAAATAATGACAGGCATTTGGGTTTCAGACTTCAGACCCTTCAGAAAATTTATGTTAATGTCAAACTGTTAGTCTATCGACTTTCTAAGTTTGTAAGAGCAATATTTAAACATTGCCCCTGTTTTTGGGCCTTTGTCCTCCCATTATTTATGGTTTTGTCCAGATTTATTGCTCTAAGAGGTTGAGAGGTACGAACATACAGCAAACTACAGAACATTACACAGAGATATAAATGTAAAGCACAAAAAATCTTTACCAGACTATAACATGCATCCAAGTTTGTAGACCTTTGTACAGATTTAGCATGAAGTGCCTTTCATGAGATTCAGTGTACAGCACACCAATGAGTTATGATCAGACGGTGTGACAATCAGATACAGGTGTACACAGGTAGGAAATGTAAGAAGAGGGCAGGGTTTAGTTAATGTAGGTCACACAAGATGGGCACACAGGGAAGTGTCAGGGCTAAAGTGTGATAACATATAGAAGCATACCTCTCAACCTCTTTAGAGCAAGAAATCTAGACAAAGCCATCAGTAAAAGTGGGACAAAGGCCCCAAAATAGGGACACTTTTTAAATACTGTGCTTACAAACTCAAAAAGTTTATAAAATAACATGTTTTGCATTAACATGAATTTTCTGAAGGATACGAAGTCCGAAACTCAAATGTCTGTCATTTTCTGTGGTGCTGCGGTAGCGTTGTCGCCTCACAGTAAGACGTCCTGTTCGATTCTCAGCTAGAGTATCTTCTGTGTGGAGATGTGCGTGAATGGGGGTACCTTTGTTGAAGGTTGTGCGTCAGGGCCAGCAACTCGGCACGTAAAAATTTACTGCCAATCATTAGTGGACCGGAGTTCTGCTGTGGCGACCCCTAACCGGGAAAAGCCGAAAAACACAAGTCTTTAATGATTTACAACTAATTTGCCAGAAAACTACAACTTTATGAAAAAAACAGACCAAAACAGGAGGCAGAAATCTGGACATTCTGCGAAAATCTGTACAGTTGAGACAGAAGGCTGTATCTGTCTTTGTATATGGAGTACTGTAAGATAGTGCAAGTATGCAGAGTCAAGATACACAGTAGCAAGTGACCCATGGTATGCTGGTCTGATAGAGATAGCAAGTGCTGCTTAAACATTTTATCAAGTCATTACATATGCCAAACAAATGGGTATTAATAGCCTGAATATGCTTTGTTCGGACTGCTACACATCCAATAATTCTAATATTTTTTCAAAAAACATTTTATATATTGGTATTTAAAATGCAAAAATATTTTATGGTGGATTAGATTAGTAGCTTCAATGAGTCACTTACAATGAAACCTTGTAAAATATTTGTGCAAAAGAGATCAGGTGCAACACAAGTGAGCATAAAGTCACAAGTTAGGATTTTGTACCATTTTAAATTATTTCAGATTGAGTGGGACAGAGTAAGCAGCAGTATTTACTTGGGAGTTCGTAGACATTTCTTCTCTAGTTGTGTCATGACTTTGCCTTGGCAAATTCACAGGAAATTTCAAGGCTCCTGATTTGTAGGTTTTATATCAACCAATCATACCTTCACTTTTTTCCAGATAAGCCTCTGCAGCAAATACTTGGTGACTCCAGCAAATGGCAATATAGCCTTGCTATTAATAAGTAGAACCAAATGGCTGAATATTGTTGAGTGCATCTTCCTGAACTTGCAGTATGTTTCCCATCAAAAGACAACCTTTAACCCCTACATGGATAACTAGGAATGGCTGCAGTTGGTAGTCAATATAAACTCTCTTAATAAATGTACATCCTTAGGATTTGCAGCTGCCTTGCAGTCAAAGACATGATATTCCCATGTGGGTGGGGTGACCTTCCACATATCCCTCCACAGGTGGGGACAAGAGGGAGGATTTGTGAGCGACACCCCACCACCAGCTCTTGTACATGCCACGCGAACAATGATCAGTGCCAAGGGGTCGGCTAGTAGGAAGCCTTCCCTGGTGTGCTAACCTGTCATCTCTGCTGGGATCATGTACAGGAATGGGATGGGCAATGTCACTAAAATCAGGAAAACATGTCAGTGAAAGGTAGTCAGGAGAAACAGAATACTGCAACTTTCAAGGTTCCAGTTGAGCTACAATTGTTGGGTTTGCAAACACCACCAGATAACGTTTTATTTTAAGGCACTGTTAAATGGAGCAGAAAATCTGAGAATCATTGGCTAATGTAGGGTTTCTATAACAAAACAAACTTGATCACAACCCAGCACTCAAGCTCAGCGGTCCAATAAACATGAGTTAAAGCATCTTTAAAAAATTATATGGCTTCACCACAGCACAGTGACAACAGACTCTGAAAGCCTGTTAAGCTATACTCTTCAGGGACTGCAAGAAAAAAAGCCCTTTGAAAGAACCTGCCACTTGCAAACTGGGAGGGACTGATTTACTTTTTCTAAAGGCAAGAGAAAAAAGTAATGGGGGAGGGGGTCAAGTGTACAGGAACAAACTGCATGATAAAAAGTCAGAGAAAAAGAGGAGAAATTATAAAATGCAGTACAAGAAAGAAACATTTTAGAACTGCAGGCAGTCTTTTGCTGTACAAAACAAAACATATACTTCTATATATATATATATATATATATATATAGAGAGAGAGAGAGAGAGACACACACACACAAACAATTCTACAGATGATTTCTAACTCATGAGTGATTAACTTAAAAGTTCTTGTCCAGCTGGAGGACACATACTACCACATACTGGAAAACATTGCCATATCTGACCCTCACATTTATTTTGTATTTTGTATACATAAATTTCAAACAGCTCATAATGTAATGAGTCTAGTAAGGCAATTTCTTTGAACAATAAAGGAAGTCGATCAAATTGCATTAATAATAATTAAATGGGAAAGAAAACACAACAGGCCTTGGTGATTAGGGCCCCATTACCCAATTAGGAGCTCTGGGAACAAAGTTAAGAGAGCCTAACATTAAAAGAGGAGTCCATGTAACATTCTAATATCTATGAATGTGATGCGTTTGTCATGTTAAGATCTTAGATTTGGAACTAAATGTCCTGGGGTGCTCCTGCTACTGCAACATTATTCTTTTTGCTGCCTTGATAGCAAATATTCTTTAATTAAAAACTTTTAACTTGCTTGTCTAAGTTCACTTTTTCATGTATACCTTAAAAATTTAAGATAAAATAAATCACTGTAGGAAGCAAAATTTCCCGCACACTTTATGCTCTACTTACTTCCTATACTCTTGCAGCAAGCATCTCCTCACTTGGGCAACAGAAAACATATTAACCATTTATAATTGCCACAAAGTGCAATAATTAAGAAATGTCTACAGCCTGAGCAGCTTTTTTCTTTTATAACCATCAAATTAATTAATTTTACAACTAAGTGTACAAAACCCTGTCAAGACCTTTTTCAGTAATGACCAGAGGTGGCATTTACAGTAAATCTGAGACTGGAAGAATCTGGGACTGAAACTAGGAAAATTCTCTTCTGTTAAATCAGCCAATAGAAACTTGACTATATTCATCTTTGGCTGATGGAACCTTTATTTGGTACTGTAACTGAAAGTTGGCACTTCAAAAGTATAGCATTCCAAGCTGAAGAAACACCCCAATGCTGAGATCGGAACATAATCTCAACTGCCTGGTGTGGAAACAGAACATATAACCTCATGGTAAAGGCAAGTGTGTAACATGTTGAACCAGTGGCTTGGTGTCACTGAGATGCTTAACCTTAAAGTATCCATGACAAGTGTGAATAACAAATTACATCTGGTGTCACAGAGTTGAAACAGTAGCTGCCACGTATGTAGAGTCTGCAAAAGCAGAAAATATATGCACAAGTACAGAATGGATGTGGCACTGGAAAGATACTCTCCATGAGTAAAAGGCAGGTTGAATAGTACTTCCAGTCTCTCTGCTTTTATTAATGTTCCATTCAGAATGCATACTTAAGATGAACGCACAGCAAAGGGAAAGAAGGCTGGCTCAAGGTTCACAACAGGCAACTGTTTGAAAATCAGCAGAACTCAGAACATTTGAGGAGAAAACATGTTTAATCAAAATGCTTCAGTAAAGCATCAAAGGAGACATATATGATAACAAAAAGACTTAAAAAAAAATTATATTACAAAACTGACAAGCAGTGTGACTGAGGCTGAGACAACAGATTCTGTTAAGCATAAATTACGATTTTTGAATGAGTCAGATGTTTTACAGAATACTTCCAGAATTCAGTTGTATCATTTTAATGCATAAAAAGTTGCAAAAGTCACTACAAGGTGAATTCATGTGCATTAAAGAACTTAGAAAGGGACTAATCAGTTTAAGATATACCTGGACATAATTATTAAGGGAATGTGATCTGTCTAACAGTATTCACTGCAAGCAAGATGATGACACAATGAATTATTTACAGCATTAAAGGGGTAATGCAATCAACAAATGTCAAGACATTAAGTCAATAAATGAATTTTCTGAATACAATGAATGCTGCCAAAGTAAATGGAAGCAATTTTCACCTACTACGCAAGAGGAATGTGTGTGGCTTACTAACCAAGCTAGCTCCATGTACCCCACAGTCTTTCTTCAAGGAAGAACTGCAGTGGCATTTACACTGATTAGGGGCTATTTTACCAGGATGGCAGGTAAACTCCTCTATTACCAGCAGGAAGAAAGACGAAGGCCAGTTAGCTAGAGAGGGTAATGACAAAGTCGGCAAGATGACTGAGATGTCATAAGGAGAGAGAGCGTAAAGGCATCTGGTGCAGTAATGTGTGAGAATCTAGTTAAACTGGAGCAGATTCAGGACCTGAGTGGTAGCATGACCAGTGGTTAGGTCTATATTCTGAACTACTTCTGCTATGAACCCTTAGCCATGCCATAGTGAGACTACAGTGGCACAAACTTTGTAGGTTCACTGCGCAGTAAAGGTGGGATTACTAGATGAGTGTTACAGTAGCAAAATCGTGCTACATAGGTAAGCAGGACAGAGGAAAAGTGCAAATGGCACCTGAAATTCAAAATTAATATATTGAAAAGATTTTACAGTCAATTTAGGAAGACAAGAGAAAGACTGTGGAGAGCAAAATGCAAATCTAAGTTAAAGAGCTCTGTTTCATTGAGTATTTAAGAATGTGGAAGAAAATTTTTCAGTATTGCACTACCATAATGTTACTCAATTTGTTTGAATAACATGACAATGTCTGAGCAGACCTTTGGGGAAATTTCTGTTGACGTTCATTATGATTCAGTGTGTTTAAAAAAAGCTGTGAAAACATTGTTGGGGAAGACATTAACAGTGTGGAGGAAATGTGGTCAACTTATAATGAAGGGGAATACTGGACTACAGAGTAAAAAAACTGAGATGACATTACTGGTTTACATTGGCCTAATAATGAAGCTACCATTTTTTTTATTTACATTTAATTTACTAATGTTGCTTACTGTGAAACAATAATGGGCTATTTAAATGCAACAACAAAAGATACTTTAAATGTGAAAATTTGAGGCATGCTAAAAACAGAATGCAGCATTGTAGAATATTTAAATTTGAAATGGAGGGTCATTTAATTGAAAACTATGCTGAATTATCTATGTGAAGACCACCACCATTTTTAAAGTATATTCTTTTGCAGAAAGAAACAGAAATGGGGAGGCTAAAAGGAAACCGTAGGAATACACCAAATGGAAGCAAAAGGAAATCACAAGAAATTCCAATATAAAAAGAAAAAGGGGTGATGTAGGAAAATGATAATTACAGAAAATCTAACAGAGCAAGTGAAGTAGTAGCAGTAATTAAAAATAAAAGCATTTTTTTTTAATTACAACTAGCATAGCAAGCAAGACAGCAACATGAACAACTGGACATACAAATGTAGAACAGCTGGGAAACAGCTTTTCCATAATGCAAAAAAAAGAAGGTACAGAAAGTACAGTTGTGCCCCACTTACCATTATTGTGGATGTTCGGATTGTTCGCGTAGTAGTACGGTACGGATTCTTGACCTGACTGCCATTCAGAAGCCACTTACCAGCTTGATTTCCTGAGTTATTACATCATCCCTAGCCGACAAACATCCAAAGCCAGATATCTGGATGTCAGGGTATAAGGGTGCCAGCCAGTGCCATCTTCAGGTCTTCTAAGCAGTGAACGATCAAGCTGAGGCCTGAGCACAGCAAGACCTCTCCAGCTGTCTGAAGTTACGTCAGAAGGAGTAATAACAAAGAGGACCATCAGCAAGGGAAAAAAAAAACTCCTCTACCCCTTATACCCCACAAGGTCAGCAGATAGTACTGCAACAGTCATCTACTTGTGTATCTACAATTATGGTAAGTAGGACACAACTGTACTATGTTTTTCATAGACAGCACTGCAGTACTGATTCTTGGGAGTACTCACAAAGCTAAAAGCTGGGTGGTGGATCATCTGTATGACCCTAGGAGATGAAATTCTGTGGGGTGGCAGTAGTGAAACCTACTCTAGTCCTTGATAAAGGCCTAAGTTTTAGTGTTTGGTAAAGGTGTGCACAGAGCTCTATTAGGCTGTCACTGAGGTGGCCCGGGTAGGCACTACTTTTGGATAACCAGTGGTAGTTGCCCTATGCCTAATAGAGTGGGCTTTAATATGCCCGGGTAAATGTTTTTCAAGGTGTGAATAACATAACTTAATGATTAGCTATCCATGTTGAACTGGCTTGTTTGGAGACCATCTTGCCTGGTTTACACACTGTGAAAGTCACCAGTAATTGCTCTGCAGATTAGTCACGTCCAGATAGTAGCTGATCTGCCTGTGTACATCCAGGGAGTGGAGGACTTGCTCTGCCCTAGTTTGTGGATTTGGGAAGATGACTGGTAAGTGGATAGACTGATTTTAAAGTTTTGTTACTGCCTTGGGCCTAAAAGATGGATTTGTTCTGAGGAGGACCCTGTCCTTGTTGAAGATAGCGAAAGGTTATTTGCACATTAAGACTTGTAGTTCAGAAGCTCTCCTAAATTATTTAACAGCTATACGAAAAGTGGTCTTCCAGGTAAGCATTTTACAGAAGTCATGGCAGCAAGTTCAAAGGGGGGGTAAAGGTTAGTTTTTCTAACACACAATTTAGATCCCATGCCAGAATAGGGCTCCTTGTGGGTGGTCTCAAGTGAATCTCCCCTTAACAAGTTTCACTTGGGGTGAGAGAAGTTAGGTGGGTACTGTGCAGGCAAACCTCATAATGTAGATGCATATACCTTAATGATGGAATAGGAAATCCCTCGTCTAAAGAAGCCTGACAGGCAGACATTAACTCACTCTTGCAATACCTAAGAAGGGTTAGTGTTTTTACTGTAACACCAGGTAGAAAAATTGTTTCCATGTTACTAAATATGATTTCCTGGTACTGGGCTGTTTTATTTTCCTTAGAATGGAAAGCACATCCTTGGGATACAATGTATTCCTTGGCGTCAAAAAAAAGTCTGTTAACCTGAGGATGGCTAGGTGGGGATGGAAGAAGAATCCTTTGGCTTGGTTGAGATCTACTTTCTGTGAAAGGGTGCAGAATCTCCTCTTCTCGAGTGTCTGGAGGGACAGCCAGTGTTCTCTTGGCCAGGAGGAGGCCATTAGGATCATACTGGGTCTGCCTGCCCTGATTTTTCAGTACCATGGGGATCAGGGATAAAGGTGGGAATACATACAGCAGCCAGTTTTGTCCATATGAAGGAGAATGCATCTATTTTCCAAACTCCTGTCTGTTGTGTTCTTCAGCAGAACTTCTGTAGTTGCTTGGTGAGAGGTGAATAGGTCTATTGAGGGGATTCTCCACAGTAGGTTAAGTCCAGGAAGACCCTTTCTTTAGTATCCATTTGTTGGGCTCTAGAAGGTCCCTGCTTAGAGAATCTGCCAGGGTACTGTTCTATACCATAATATAAGAATCTATGAGGTTTTACCCCTATTTCATGAGCCAGCATTTTAATTTTCCTGGAAAGGCTACACAGAGGGTAAGAAAAAGCTCCCCCTGGTTTATGTATGTCATCAGTGTGGTGTTGTCTGTCCAGATTTTCAAGGTCCCTGGGCTTATGTTATGCTGAAAAGCTTTTATGGCTAGGTAGACTGCTAGCAGCTTCTTCTGGTTTATATGCAACTTTCCCTGCTGAGGGGACCAAATACCCTGCACTTTCAGGGAACCCAGGTGGGCCCCCAAGCTAGGTCTCAACTGTCTGTGGTCTTGTCTGCTTCTGGTAAAGACATATTTGTCCCTGGGCTCCTTTGTATAGGTTCATAGGTAGGTACTAGGCTATCTGCCCAAGGGCATTTATAAGCCTAGCCAGAATGTGTTTGCTTTCGCCTCCCTTTCGAATTAGTTTCCTGGGCCTCTGTCTAGCAGGCCATTGAGGTGATCCCAGGGATAAATTTACGATTTCCCATCCACTCATCAAGATTTCTCTTTAAGAGAGTCAGTGAGGGGCTTTGCCTAACAAACTGGAATTCTATTCCACAGCGAGGGAAGTCTCTGGGGCAGGACTCTGTCCCTCCAGCATGTCCTGTTTATTGTTGTGCTGAGGTTCAATTCACTGGAGCGTATGGCTCTAAGAGATTTGGTTTTCTTGAGGTGGATCATGTCCATTAATTCCAGGTTGGACATGGCCTTATACATCAGGCAGAGATCACCTCTGAGCAGGCGGTAAGCAACCGAGTAGAGCTGGAGTTTCTTTAGTCGAGCTGCACAGGGCATCTGAGGCCCATGATCCTCTTGGTGAGGTACTTCTGTGGTCTTTCCAGCTGTTGCAGGTGTCGAGTAAGGTACATTCCAAATGGGGCACTGTACTCCATGATGGGCCTAATGAGTGATGAGTAGAGGGGCACAATGACTTCTCTTGATCTAGATGTGAACCCTTTTGTGATTAGGTGGACTACATAGAAGGAATTTCTAACCACTTTGGCAATGTGATTATCAAAGGAGAGGTTGATATCTACCTGGGTCCCCAGGTCCCTAATTACATCTTCCGTACTTAGTGGATTACCACCTATGTGATAATTTCTGGGCACTTTGTTTTTCCCAAAGGGGATGACTATGCATTTTTTGGCATTTAGTTTGAGGCCATGGTTCTGAGACAGGTATCTGTTTCTGTGAGACCCTTCTGGAGGATGTCTGTGTCAGCCGGAGAGTCTATTATGACCACCAGTTTGCAGTCATGTGTGAACTTGGTCAACCATAGTCCTCCCGTGCTTGCCTGTACCTCAGAGAAGTAACTACTGAACAGGAGGGGTCCCAGGACCAAGCCCTGTGGGATGCCACTTGTAACTGGTTTAGAGTTGGACATGGCACCCGCAACTCTGACCATGTGTGTTCTATCTGTGAGCCAGTTTGTAACCCATCTCGTGACATAGGGGTTAATGTTCAAACTGGTGAGCTTATCTATGATGCCAGAGTGGGGAATGGTGTCAAATGCCTTAGCGAGGTCCAGGTAGGCTGTGTGGACTACCTTTCCCTCATCTATGGCTTTTGTAACTGTTTCAAAGAAGTCAACTAGGTTTAGGAGGCAGGATCTGCCTTTAACAAAGTCAAATTGGGTAGGGTCCAGTATCTGGAGGTTCCCAATGTCTCTCTTTATGAGTTCCATGATGATTCGATCCATAGCTTTGCAGACCAGGCTAGTCAGGCTTATAGGACGATAGTTCTCAGGTTCTGTTGTGGCACCACCTTTGTGGAGCAGGATGACTGTTGCTGTACGCCATTTCTTTGGCTACATAGCTTCTGGTAAGGCTGAATTTGAACAGTGAATTTAGGTGAGGGTTTAATTCATTTTGGAGCTCGTGTAAGACGCAGCCTGGGATACCATCCGGTCCCCACTGATGCTGTGTTTTTAGCTTTGGAGAGTGCTGTTTTTAGCTGCGTGTCTGTGGTGTCTGGGACTCTGCATTCTTCTGGGATGGACATGGACCTTTTTGGGGGTGAGGGGGGGGGTGAAGTTTGCACTGAATCTGTCTTCCAGGATATTGGCAATGTCAGTTGGTTCAGTGTATTTTTTGCCATTTTGCACTAGCTCAGAGCATATCTGAGAGTTGCCACCTAGATTCTTGACATAGCTAAAGAAGGCTTTGTGATTATCTTTAGAGTCTTTGGCAATTTTTCTTTCGAAACTGGCTTTAGATGACTTTATGAGGGATCATAGTTTCTTGCTAATATTGATCAGTGATGCCTTTCCTTTTTGGGATTTTGCTCTATCATGCAATAGTTTCCTCCTTCTGTTGTATAGCTTATTTATGGCCTGGGACCACCAGACTGGTTTCCTGTTTTTGGAGGAGTGAATCTTGGTTTTACTTGGGATGGCTCGATCCTTGCATTCCTGTAGATGCCCATAGAATGCAATTGTAAAGGATTCTGCAGTTTGGGCAGCATTATCCTTTAGCAAGGGGGGCTTTGAAACTTTCCACCTCGGTTTTCAGAAGTGTGAAGTTGGCTTTTGAAAAGTTTTTCACAGTGGTTTCCTTGACTGGGGGTGGGGTCGAGATGTGGATGTCCAGTGTGATTAGTTTATGATCTGATCTTAACAGTGAAAGGTTTACCTCTGGTGTGGAGCACTGATCCCCCATGTTGGTGATGATCAGGTCCAATATGTTGTCGCCCCTTGTGGGCATGGTGACCAGCTGTTCCAGGGCGTTTGAGTTTATAAACTCTAGGAAGCATTGTGCAAAGGAGTTTGTACATGAGTACTTATCCCAGTCAATGTTTGGGTAGTTGAAATATCCCAATATCATAGTGTTAGGTAGGACCTTTATATTTTCCAATGTTCTCAGAAATGCTGAGTGGGGGGTCCTGAGACAAGGTAGGGGATCTATCGCAAGCTACGATCTGATAGCAAACTAGGGTATGATATTCTCCACCATAGGAGTTTTTTTTTTCAGGCATGGAAAGAGAGTCTGTAGGGTTTCCAAGGGTTGGGAATGCTGTTTCAAAGCATTTTTCAGGCAAAACTGGAGTTTCCCAATGTACAAATTTGCAAGGGGGGTTATGAGAATGCAGGATGCCATGTACCCCAGCATTCTCAGGAACAGTCTTGCAGTGATGAGCTCCTTTGGAAACAGACTGATCATACAGCAAGTCAAGAAAGCTATCTTATAGGGGAAGGAATGCTTTCTGTTGAACCAAATCTATGATGGCTACCAGAAAGAGCATCTTTAAGGAAGACTTTGAGATTTTTGAAGATTTAAGGTGAGACCTACCTTCTGTAAGCAGTCTAAGGTGATCTGCAAAGCATCTAGGCTCTCTGATACAACTCTTCCCCAAAAGAGACAGTTGTCTAAGCAGGACTAAACATGAACCTCTAGAGTTCTGCAATGTGCTATCAGAAGGGCTGGATATTTTGTCAAAACTCTAGTAGCAGTAGATAACCCAAATAGTAAAGCACACAACTGAAGTGGGAAACTACTGCTACAAATTATAGGTACATTTTGTGACTGGCTGCTATGGGGACAAAGAGGTAAGTGTATTTTAGGTCTAGGAAGATTATGGGCTGTTGTTTTAGCAAGGTAATGCATTATAAAATTTTGGATGTTGAGGAACTTTTTTAGCTTTGTGAGGTCAAAGATAGTCCTCCAAGTAAACTCTCTCGCACCCCATTTCATCGATGCTGAGGACCCATCAATCCCCGGAGATGGTTTTCCACTAGCTTAGAATGAGGGAGTGTCTTCCTGCCACAGGCTTGGAGATGAGGGTGGGAAGGGCAAGGGAGGCTGGGATAGAATAGTCACTGCTCTCTGTGCTAGGTGGGTTCTTTATAGAGGTTCCTGCTCTGTCAGATTGTTCTGGCTGCCATCTCCTGAACTGTCTTGTTTTGTTTGCCATGGGCAGGCCACCCCTTGTCTTGTCCAGGTGGAAAAGGCCAAGTTTACAAGGGTAATTTCTACTGTACCTTGGGGTTGGAGACAGGTAAAATTCTTTCACAGTTTTAATTTGCTGCTCTTTATCAGTTTTCTCAAAAACATGTTCAGCTGGAAAATCGAAAAGTCCCTGTCTAATGGAGTATCTAGTAGCTCAGGCTTTACCCAATCTGACAGGGGGGCTGGTTCTTGAGCCATGCATGTCTTAAGATGACAGAACCCATGGCAGCTGCTCTGCAAGAATCATCTAAAGCATCATAACCTCATTTTAAGGAGTGCCTGGAGATGTGTAAAGCTTCTCTGGCTATCACTAGGACTTCCTTAGATAAGGTTCTATCCACAATAGAGTCTACTTGGCTATAATATTTTCTTGAAGAGATTCAAGGTACTCTAGCATACAGAACTGACAATTAAAAACTCTCATTGCCAGGGTGGCAGAGGCACAGGTTTTCTTCCCAAAACGGTCTACTTTAGCTGTCATTAGGCAGGAGATTATGTTGATCCCTTAGATACACATTTTGTGGATTCAGTGGAGACTACAGGAGACAACCATTGGTCTTTTGTAAAAGTGTTAGTGATATTCAAGCACTCTGTAAAAGCTGTCTGGGCTTCCTAGGAGTGACTAAAAATATATTCAAAGACTTCATCCAATGCAACGTGTAAAGGAAGAAAAATCAGTGATCTGGGTGAAGGTAAGCTTAGCAGCCGCCTGTATTGGGGGTTCTGAGCAGGTGAGACCTGCTTACTTTCCCAAATTAAAGCTTCCTTCATTCTATGTGGGGTAATCCCTGAGGGAAAGGTCCTCATGGGAGGCAGAAGGGAGGGTGTATTCTGAGTCCACATCTGGGTAAGTTTGTGGTGGCAAGTGGCCAGAGTAAGACAATTCCTCCTCATCCTCAGAGCTAGAGAAATCTCCCTCTTCTTAAAAATCTACTTCCCTGCTCCTTTTAGATGGGGAGGCCTCAAATGTGGAAGCATGAGAGAGCTCTCCTGTGCTATCTTTAAGGAAGTCTTGGGCTTCACACTGAGAAGTGGTAGATGGAGACAGTGAGGAAGAAAAAGTGGTTCTTCAGTTTGGGTGTCCGTTTTAAAGGGGCAACCTGAAGATGTGGTCATCAAACCACAACTTCAGTGACAGCTTCAGTAGTTGAGGAAGACAAGTAGTAGCCCTGGAGACCCACGGCACAGATATTGGAAGCAGAGGCCTGCTGAGTGACCTCAGATCTGACCAATATGTGTGCCATGGAAGTATTTGTAGGTAGGCAGGAGACCATGGTGGCCTCATGACAAGTTGTGTCAGAGGGTTTGGGCTTAGCAGTCACTGGAACTGGGGGCTGCAAAGGCACCTCACATTGGCTGACAATTGACTTATGACCTAGAGTTACAGCCTTCTATGCAATATCAGAGTCCTTGGTCTTTTTGTCTCAGTTTTTTTGAATGATGCTAGCAAAAGGCAGTGTCTGAGAAGGCTGATTGCGACACAAATCGGGGAAACTGAACAGAAGGACTCTATATGGGGACTTGTAACGTAGCCCTATGTTTCTGAAGTTTTGCATGGAATTTTGCACAGTCAGAACAGTTACAGATGTTGTGCTGAGGCCCCAAGCAGAACATACAAAATGAGTGAAATCTTTATGTGGAATTTGTTTCCCAAACATCAAGCAATTGCTGACTTTACTGAACATTAAATTAGTAGAGAAAATTCCCCAACAGGGTACTTAATCTGAAAAGATTCTCTGGAAAAATAAGCAGGACAGACTGACCATACTGAGCGTGCATGAAGTGCATCAGATTGCATGGCTTGAAAGAACTGAAGATGGGCACTGACAGACACCCTTACTACATCCTAATGTCCAGACATCAGACTTCAGATATTCATTGGGTAGGAGTAATGTAAAGACTCTGGAATTTGGGATGGTTGCAGGTTTCTGCATGTCTGAAACACCCAGGAATCAGTATTGCAACACTGAAGACTAAGAACATCAGATTGTTATAAAGAGAGTGTAAACAAAGACATTTCAGCCTAGAAAGGCTGACAGATGTGAGAGTAATGGATGATCAAAGTTTAGCAGCAACACAGAAGTCAACATAACATTACACTCAGTTGACATCATTCTGAGCTGTCTGTCCATCAAGGTCATTGTTCCAAATTAATGGGACTGTAGATGCATTTCCCTAACATCTGAGAAAACTTGATCAAAGACTAAATTTATAAGGAGAGAAATGACAAAAAAGCTACTAAAAATGAACATGAAACAGTATACTGTAAATTAAGAAATAAGCACTTGATAAGTAATACACCAAAGCTTTAAGACAGCATAGTAGAATAAAAATTGTATTTATTTTCAAAAATATAGTAATTAACTGAGTTTTAAATGTGCTAGTTCAAGAACAATAATGCCATTCATTCCAGGCTACATAAGTGAACCTGAAAAGTAACCAGAAACACAAATTGTGATGTTGTAAGTGGAGGAGATGTTCAGTTCATTCACACCCAGAATGGTCACATGCCTAATGGCGGCATGCCCTACTTCAACATCACAGTCCACAAGAGTCCAGACTATTGTTATACTGTGAATTTAGGCTTAGGGCAGATATAGAAAACTGATGAACAGACCTTCCAAGAGTTCAGTAAACCAGTGTCCATCACTAGCTCTGGTAAGATGAATGCTACTTGAACATAAGTAATGAACTGCAAGTATTATAGCAATAACCCACGCCTGGGTGTGGGTAATGCTGGATTTACCCACGGTTGGCGTGGTTTGGTCCCGAGGGCAAAGCCCGAGGGACCAAACAAAGCCAACCGTGGTAAATACAGCATTACCCACCAGAAGTGGTTATTGCTATTATATGACATTATTTAAGAAAAGAAACTATTACTTTTCTTAAATAATGGCATAGTATAATGCCTGTTTACTGCCCTTCCGCAGATGTCTGGCATCCGGCAGTTCTGATGTACTGCGCCTGCGCGGTACATCAGAGCTTGAGCAAAAGCAACGGAGAAAGCAAGATCTCCGTTGCTTTTTACTGTTTCGCTATGTTAAATGGGTTTAACATAGCGAGAGAACTTTAAAATAAGCAACGGAGATGTCCGTTGCTTATTTTAAAACTGTCTCGCTATGTTAAACCTATTTAACATAGCGAAATAAGCAACGGAGATCTTGCTTTCTCCGTTGCTTTTTAAAACCTGTCTCGCTATGTTAAATGGGTTTAGCATAGCGAGACAGCTAAAATAAGCAACGGAGATCTCCGTTGCTTATTTTAAAACTTTCGCTATGTTAAACCCATTTAACATAGCGAGACAGTGTTTTAAAAGTAGAGTTATACTAATGGAAAAAAGTCCGGGCGACCGGACCTTTTTCCATTAGTATAACTCGATTTACAATGTGCACGCTGGCCAATCAGCATGCACGTTTTGGGGGGGTCATGGTATAATTATTTATTTGTCTTTGTTTACTGGGAAAGTTCGACTGGGTAATACCCATTTTCAGCAGAAGCCCAGGGGGAAAACCTCTATTTACATTGCATTATACTAAGTTTCAGTCAAACATGGAGTAGTTGCATTCTATTTACATTTATACACAGAGAGGAGTTACATTTATGCATATACATTCTACAATTTTACAGAGGTGGAAGTTACGAAAAAGAAAGCACATCTGCAATTTAGAGGATTATACAGGCAGCAGTTATGTATAAAAATTGTTCTGTCATTTCAGTAAGAGGTTGAGAATATTATGTTTTAAGGAGAGTATTTGGATAGTATTGTACAGTGAAAAAGTTTTCACCTTGTCATGAGCATGTACAGGACCAGGACTGGTTAAGATGTTTAAGAAGTGGTTTAAAACTACTGAGTTTGGTCAGAGTTTTATTTGTATTACTATTACAGAGTTTAGCAAAGCACTGGGAGTAGAGTGAGTCTTCTGCAACATTATTTGACTTATTTGCAAGTTACAAGAATTTGTTACTAAAATGGAGGTCCCTTGCTGGACAGTAGGGTAGTAATACGTTTTGTAGTGCAGTGCATTTTTCTGGATGATGAATGAGTTTGTGTGCTGTAATCAGTTGTGAATATGTCTAATAGTTGTGGAGTTCAAGCCAGTTTAATTGCTATAAGCCAAGAAAACGGTGGGTCCTATGAGCAAGGCTGGTGGCAAATTTAGCTATTTTATTGTAGCAGGAGGTAAGTTCTTTTCTTTGAGTATTATGTTTTTTATGACAGGAGAGGTGTACAAGAGAGTGGGCAGTAAGAAGGTGGTGGGTAGAGATTGTCTTGCAGCATCTCTAAGGAATCCATTGATCCTATAAAGGGAGCCTAGTTTCTGATGTGTAGATTTAATGGTGCGCAGCATATGCTGATCATATTTGAGAATGTCATCTATTATAACACCTAGTAGCTTACTGTGAGCAGCCGGTTTTAATGACAGTATTATTTGCTGAATTTATGGTAAAAGACTGCTTTTGATTTTGTCAACTTTTTGAGGTGAAAAAAAAAGTTGAGTAGGAGGTTTGATTCTTTGAGCCAGGTTTCTGCAGAGGAGAAAGACTTTTGGGTAACGTCTTGGAGTTTACTTGTTTATTTACATAAGTACAGAAACTCATCTGCTTTATCAGGATGAAGGTTCACTACTGGCACAGTACTACTTCTTGCTGAATGATGGCACAGAGGAGGACGACTAATGGAGAAGTATGCAGTCTTCAACACAGTGAACATTTACTTGCATGCATGCCAGCTCATATGCCAGCTAAGTCTAATACTAATGCACAGAACATAGTACGAGGCAGTACAATTCATAAACAAACTTGAAAAAAATAACTACAAAAAATGTTGAAAAATGACCACAGGTGGCAAGACAAATCCAAGGAACAAAATATAATCCACAGAGACAAGTTTTAATTCATAAAAACAAGTAGTGTAAGCACTTTCATTTTGCTTCTGTGAGCAAGACTTCATCAGACAAACAGAACTAATGTAAAATGCAGCTATTTAAAGTGTCACAAGCTGAACATCAATTAGCTTCTAAAAGCAAAAGTTACAGATATTTAAAAACATTTCAATATAAATACAAATGCTAAATGAATAAGCATGAATAAATAAGCATGAATAAAACTGACCAAGAATGAACATGCACACTGAGAACATGCACACTGAGGATGACCTGATTTTAAAAATCTTATAAAAAAAATTTGTTCAAAACCTGTGCTAATTACTTGGAAGTGCAAACTTTTATATATATATATATATATATATATATATATATATATATATATATATACATATATATATATATATATATATATATATAGGAGCCCTAAACTCATATGGCCGACACCATATGAGCGAATGTTTGAAAGGCCGACAAATGTAGAGCGATCTTGGAGTGAGAATATTTAAGCAGCAGGGGGTGTGGGGGTGCTGGGGGCTTGCCCCTGCCTGCACAGTTTTACTGTGTTTACAGGTAGGTAAATGGTGCTATTTCAGGATTTCGGTCTTTCGGAATGTCGATCATATGGTGTCGGCCATATGAAAGTCGGCATTCTGAACAGTCGACATTCGGAAGTAGACCAATATATATATATATATATATATATATATATATATATATATAGATATATATATATATATATATATATATATATACACACACACACATATATATAGATATATATATATATATATATATATATATATATAGAGAGAGAGATAGATATAGCAATGATACAGACACAGCTGGACAGATAGGAATTACAAACATTCTAGACAATGGTCTTATCAATGGATACTACAAGTATTTTCATCTTCATTTAAAATGTGCTTTACTCTTATGGTTTAGGTTACTGGAACAGACATTTATAACTGATATTCTTTATCAGAAAAACAATACAGTAAAAAAGCCTTCACATGCACACTACATTCATAGTCAACTGAACAAAACTGTTTTTAGGTAACTCTAAGTGCACATAAGTGTTAGAGGAAATGGTAACGTGTGAAATCAAAACAGTGTAAACCACAACACTAAGTAATGACATATTCTCTGTAAAAGTTTCCCTCTCCCTAGATCATATTTCAGAACATCTATTGCTGACTGAGTGACGCATCTAAAACACGTCCTCATGTTTTCAGACTCAGGAGTGGAATAATAATAATGAGGATGGCATACTCGAACCTTCAAGGGAAAATAACAGTATACAAGATCTGTAGCAAAATCTTATAAATGCATATACCCAATGAGAAATGTGCAAGATTCGATGTTCGTTTCAATGCAAGGTCAACTCAACATAGACAGGTTCTCAACACCTATTGCATTTCTTACCCTAAAGATAACTTGTAGAACAGTTCCATAAATAATCAGACTGCAACTGTGTTACAAATTTTTAAACTGAAATACTTGTTAAAGCTTGCATTTGTTGTATTCAGACAGGTTCACACTGTACTTAGACTGCATTTTATCCCACTGTGCCCAAAAAAAAGAACCTTTGATCTGTGCTAATAGGTGATTACAAGCAGCCATGCTTGAGCAGTAAGAACCCAATCAACAGGCTGTGGTCCAGCTACAGTATTTTGCATATGTCTGTCATGAATCCCAGCTAACACTTTTGCCTAGTTACTTACCTTCTCAGCTTTTCTAAATCTTTAATAAGAACTTTTCCCCTGAGCCTCAGTGCTGTACCTTTGTTATAATGAAAGAGGACTGACTCTGTTTTCTAGTCTCTCAGATACTTGTAAAACAAACAAGTGAAGAAAGAGAACTGGATAAAGGATAGAGTCCTGCTATGGTCTATGGTAACTTTCAATATTCCTGACATTCCCTCTCACCATGGTCCACTGGGTCCTACCCATCAATCAAGCAGCAATCCAATTACTTAGTCTAAGGCCTTCCCCCAACATCTCCAGTTTTCCTAGCAGTTGCTTGTGTGGGAATGAGCTGAATGCCTTAGTGAAGTTAAGGTAGACTACATTACCAGTAATCTCCTTTCAAGTTCTGGGAAACCTAGATATAAAAACAAATCAACTTTGACAAAACACCTTCATCTAGCCGTGAGCCCATATTGGTTGACATCTTGGAGAATAATGTCCCCTGGGAAGGCAAAGATTCTTTCCTTCTAGATAAACAAAGTAGTAGCAGAGAAAGACGTAGAGTTAAGCAGGTCTGTCATTCCTTGGATTTTCATGCCCTCCTAGTACAGTATTACCACCACTTTGCACAAAGGTGTCACTTTTGGACTTCAGTACTTCTGCACTATCCATTGCTAACTTGAAGATCTCCATCAGAGGATCATTTCACATGCTAAACAGAGTCACAACAACCAGAGTGGCAGCCTGTCTACATCTTGTGCTTTACCCTCCCTAAAGGCAACCCAGACCTCTATCCACTTATTTCCTCCTCTTTTATCTTGGTGTCTATCTACCAATAACCTTACTCTGACATACAACCGTAACCTGCTTTTCTTCATAAACTCTGATGCATTACGTCAGTAGCTCAGCTCCTTCCATTGTTTTGATGATCTGCCTCCTCTCATCTTTGCTCAGCCTTCCTTCCTCATTTTAGCTAAAAAAATAAATAAAAGGTTGTTACACTTCCTGAGCCCCTTCTGCCCACTTCCTTTCAACTTCCTGTGCCTCATGTTTCTTGACTTTTTTTGATATCCTTGTACCGTACCTTCTTCACCTTCCCATGCATCGTTTTACTAGCTCTAACTTTTAACACTACATTCCTGTGTAGCTGTATTAGCCTTCCCCCTTCCTGATTCTTTCTCTAACCCTTACTCCACAGCCCAGCACTTCATCTTGACCTATTTTCTTAGCTTGTTTACTTCAACTTTCATAATTCAACTCTGACCATCACCCCAGGGCATGATAACCTATCCTCCTAATCCTGCACCATTCTCTTTGCCTTGGTATCCTCAACCTTTCCTCACTACACACTCTAAACCACTCAGTAACATGATCACTGTTGGTTAACATCCTTCACAGGAACAGCATGCACCCTCATTATGTGTATAGAAACATCATAAAGGGACAACGCATGAGGTTATCTAGGCTCACTAACAAAGAACAATGCTTTGAGCAACAAGTCACTTGTTTCACTCAACAACTGAAAGACATAGGATACAATGAGAGAGATTTCCTCTGCTATTAATGACTCACTCTCACTAGTAGACAAGATAGAGCCAGATTGCATTTTTTTTTTTAGGAAAGTAGTTAACGATGGGGCTGTTGATTGGAAAAGTTTGATAAAAGATGGTGAGAGTATCAGTTCCATTTTTTTATTCTAGCAATGACATTTGTGACATTATTAGATGGAAATGGCTGATCCTGATGACAGATTAAAGCAGATAGTAGACAAATGTCCGAAGTTCTTTAAGAACAGGAAATCACTAAAAAGAATGCTCTGCAAGAAGGGACACCCAGGTAATGAGGTCAGCTCATTCTGCAACGTTGCAATTCCTGCAAGGGAGTTACTGTGAATATATATCTAGCAATAATGCATGTGTACATCCATCTACAGGACAGAAGTTCATTTTCAGATTGTATGTGGACTGCTGTAGTAGTAATTTAGTTTATTTAGCCACCTGCTGGGTCTGTTCCTGTTTTTATGTAGGTAAGACAGCTCAGCCATTGAAAGAGAGAATTAAAACATCTTAGTGAAATTTGTAGCGCTAGGACTTCTAATGCACTAGCTAGACATGTTTCTGAGAATGACTCCACACATTTGTTTAAATTTATGGTACTAATATTAGTGATTTCTAGAGGTGGATATATGCTTTAGAGAGGAGAGGAATGAAGGTCAGCAGGGCTAAAACAGAATATATGTGTGTAAATGAGAGGGAGGGTAGAGGAATGGTGAGGATGCAAGGAGTAGAGGTGGTGAAGGTGGATGAGTTTAAATACCTGGGATCAACAGTTCAGAGTAATGGTGAGTGTGGAAGAGAGGTGAAGAAGAGTACAGGCAGGGTGGAATGGGTGGAGAAGAGTGTCAGGAGTGATTTGTGACAGACTGGTACCAATAAGAGTGAAAGGGAAGGTCTACAAGAGGGTAGTGAGACCAGCTATGTTATATGGGTTGGACACGGTAGCATTGACGAAAAGGCATGAGTCAGAGCTGGATGTGGCAGAGTTAAAGATGTTAAGATTTGCACTGGGTGTGACTAGGATGGACAGGATTAGGAATCAGTATATTAGAGGGTCAGCTCAGGTTGGACAGTTTGGAGACAAAGCAAGAGAGGCGAGATTGCGTTGGTTTGGAGATGTGCTGAGGAGGGATGCTGGGTATATTGGGAAAAGGATGCTAAGGATGGAGCTTGTCAGGTAAAGGAAGGCCTAAGATAAGGTTTATGGATGTGGTGAGAGAGGACATGCAGGCGGTTGGTGTGAAAGAGCATGATGCAGAGGACAGGAAGAAATGGAAACAGATGATCCACTCTGGCGACCCCTAACGGAACAGCCGAAAGAAGATGATGATGATGAATATTAGTGATTCCTAGTATGAGGATGGGAGATCTGGACAATGAGATAGAAATGAATGCGCTGAAATGAATAATTTGACTGCAGGCTAAGAATTGGACTAAATGGCTCTGCACCTTTAAAGCCACTGAAGGCTTGGCCGGCCTATTAAATGATAGAAATATAGGTGTATTATAGCTGATTGGTTTGCACCCTATAAGAAGTAGAAAGCATTTTTTTCTGAATTAGGTGTGATGAAGTGCTAACATTTGGCATGAAAGTGCTTACCTTTTTACTCTGAGCTGGTTTTATTTTAACAAAGGGTATTTTTTTTATTGGGGCTTTCTGCTGGATTTCCTTTTATGTTACTGTTAACAGCATCATCACCTTGATGTCCAAGAATCTCTTTGCTCTGTGAATCCCTTACGTTGCTAAAGCACAATCAACTGCTTCCTTTCTAACGTGAGGTACAATCTCCCAGTTTATTAATACTTGCTCATAAATACAACCATCTTGCTTCCAACTTATTTTATTCTCTCTTCCCATGTCCTCAGTACTAAAGCCTTTTCCTTAGGCTATTGCCCTACCTGCTCTTATTGCTCCTTCACTAGATGGACCACCTCAATGACCTCACATTTGATACCTTCCTTCCCATAAAGACTGTTAATGTACCTACGTACCTCCCTGCTCTGTCATTCCTAAACATCCAATGGGACACCTTCATACCACACTCACATCTTGTTAGTGATCCATTGATAATAAATACATAAATAAATAGTCATTCTTCTATCTTAACAACTAAACTGGAGGTAAGATACTCATTTACCATCTTTAAACAGTAAGCTGTGGTCAACTATGTTGACCCTGAAAGAAAAATAAGATAAGAGCTTTTTTCCCTCACTGACAATTTTGCTTAAGCCATATTCTCACTTCACAGATAATCACAGCATTATCAAAAAACTTTTTGTTTCTTCTAAAAATTTTTCATGTATCTAATGTAAGTATGTTGTACTCAACATGTGTAACAAGTAGCTCCTTTCCCAGTCTGCATTTCAAATCAGATCTAACTGTTATATTCAGTATTAGGACTTTCTGAATATTCAGCAAGCTCTGAACTGCCTTATGCAAAGACGTTCTTTAAAATGATATGCAGGGGTTTTCTGTGGTCTGCTTTCACCTGTACCTTTTTGTATAAATACTCACGGAATTTCTCACATCCATATACCATTGCGATTAGTTCCTTTTCTATCTGAGGACTCCCATTTGTTCATCTATATCTATATGTGCTCTTGACCTATATGTATCTGGACTATTCTTTTGCAAGATCACAGCTACTGTATCATTCTGACCTGTAACTAATTTCTTAAGCTTCCTTAGAGTCAGTATTCTGTCACACATATTGGGCACAAATTTTGCGAGACACTGCTTCCTTAGAGTCAGTATTATGTCACACATATTGGGCACAAATTTTGCAAGACACTGCTTCCTTAGAGCCAATATTATGTCACACATATTGGGTACAAATTATGCAAGACACTGCTTCCTTAGAGCCAATATTATGTCACACATATTGGGTACACATTTTGCAAGACACTGCATCATTTTTAGAAGCCACTATAATAATGAATGGTCTCTTTTTTTATTATCATAACGACTGTGCATTTTGCTGTATGAGGCTTTTGTCCAACCGATGTTAGAATACAACCCATATATTTCAGATGTGTCACTCATTTTGTACAATTTAACATGAAATTATGCTGCCTTAATCTAAGCATCTGTATCAGTCACAGGTCATCCTGTTCTTGTGCCAGTCTGATCATCAGTTATGTTTACAGCACCTTCCGAATATTCACTTACCTAGTTAATAATTCTTTGGAATACCTCTGGTGGAGAAGAAATACCAATCAGAAGCCTAAGGAGTATGTACTTGCTAAATGACATATAAAATATATTCACTTTAGAGGTTGCTTCATCAAGTCTCATCTGCCAGAAACTCTTATTGGTATCTAGTAATGAAAATGTAATATTTGTCATTCTTGACAGCACTTTTCAAATTTAAGCAATAACTAATATTCTCTTATTTCCTTATTTATCTCCTGTGGATTGATACAAATGCAAACATCGCCTTTCTTCATAAACATTACAATACTATACACCTATTCTGTTAGCGATAATTGCATCTCCATAAACTTTTCATTCACTTTATCTCCTGTTCTTATTTACTTCTCAGAGGTATAGGTACATTCTTGGCAGAGTGTAACACTGACACTACAACATGTTTTACTTTTATATAATATTCCCCTGAAAAAATTTATATCAGCACAGACATGCAGGAGATCATTACTATAGCTCTAAACAATATTGAAGTATTGTCTGCGGCTGCGTGAATGACTCCATGCACATGCACTCTTTGGCTCTACACTGTGAATTCATTTTACCATTCTTATCTTCTCACAAGCCAAATGATCTGGAATACAAATAAAATGTCTACTTTAAGGTTACGATTTGAAAATGCATCTATTTATTTTTGTATTCATGTCAGCAGTTTTTCAGCCTAAAGGCTCTACCTGGTTTTAAGGCTGTGCCCACAATTTGCAAAGCATCTGTCACATCAGTACCTCTGTACTCCCAATATTTCAATCATATCTTCAAGACAACATATTGTACTCTACAACTGTGTCTAGTTTAAACTCAACATTTCGCTCATTATAAATCATTTTGAACATACCCGATTTCACAAAGAAAACATGTCCTAACTCAAATTTTTCGAAAATAAAGTCCTTTTTATCACAGGTTCATCAGAATTTAAAACAGGACATTTCCTCTCATGTTTACATCTACTTTACACAGGGCCTGCATTTAAACTTTACTACCTTTTAAGTAGATTCCCTTATATCACAATGCTTGCTCACACAGTACTCTCATGTACATTTCTCCTACAATGCATTCTCATTTGTTCCTTTTATTTTACTCTCATTTAATCTTATACACATCCAATTCTTGATTATTTTAAATGTGTACTCTTAATTTCACTTGCCCTCTACACATTCACACCTTCTGCTGAGTTCAGGTCCATTTCTCTTAAAATACTCTGCTCTTAGCTCATCAGGTCTTTTACCACAAAAGTACAGTTTTGTACCTACCATAAATGTAGATGTTAGAGTGTATACCCTGCTGCAGTCATCACACTCTGGTTATCCTGCCATCAGGCAGTCCCACAGTTGGCCCGAATTCCAAAGTCTTGGTCCGGCGTCGGTTGCTGTCGCTTCTTCCCTGACGTCAGAGCGCCAGGGGTGTCAGGTGCCCTAATAGGTAGGCAAAAAAAAAAAAAAAAAAATATATATATATATATATATATATATATATATCTACATATAGCTATATGGAAAAATAAAACAAAACCCTTAGGCACAAGCAAATACACCACACAGGTAGAATAGAGTGGTAGAGATAAGTTCAGCTAGTTCAGAGGGGATGGAGGGAGGGTAACCTGGACTGCAGCAGGGTATACACTCGAACATCTACATTTATGGTAGGTACAAAACTGTACTATGTTCATCGTGTTACCCTGCTGCAGTCATCACACTTGGGTAGAATCCCAAAGCTACGGATGGGAGGTGGAGTCAAACAGGGTTAGAGGAGGCTAGAAGGCCCTGCAAAACTGCAGTGGCGAACCCAGCTATAGTCTTAGAGTAAAGTGGTAAGTGGTAATGTTTGGTGAAGGTGTGTACTGAACTCCAAGTTGCAGCTTCCAGAATATCTTTGGTTGGCACCCCCCTCAGGAAGGCTGTAGATGTAGCTGCTGCCCTAGCAGAGTGGGGCCTTATGGTAGCAGAAACTGGTTTTCCATGGTGGGTGTAGCAAAAACGTATGCAATGTCCTATCCATTTGGAAATGGTCTGTTTTGAGATAGCCTTTCCTTGTGATGCTGTAGCATAGGATACAAAAAGCTGGTCAGATTTTCTGAAAACCTTAGTTTTATCCAAGTAGTAACGTAGCTGCCTGTGAATGTCCAAGGAATGCAGGAGTCTTTTTCCTTTGTTCTGTGGATCTGGAAAGAAGGTGTGTAAATGGATGGTTTGATTTAGAGCCACACTGGATACCACCTTAGGCATAAAGGAGGGGTTAGTTCATAGAGAAACTCTGTCTTGATGAAAAATGAGGAAAGGCTCTACTGCCATTAGTGCCTGAAGCTCTGAAACTCTTCTAGCTGAAGTAATTGCTAGCAGCAGGGCAGTCTTCCATGATATAAACTAAGTCAGCTGAGAAAGCTGGCTCAAAAGGAGGAAGCGTGAGTTTTTCCAGAACCAAGTTGAGGTCCCAAGTAGGTGTTGGTGCTCTCCTGGGAGGCCTAATGTTTTTGGCCCCTCTGAGAAACTGCCTTAGGAGTGGATGTGAAAATAAGGGAGGATCTGTGTTGTAGTGAGCTGAAATAGCTGAGGCGTGGATTTTAATAGATGAAAAAGAAAGCCCTTTGTGTAACATCTCAGTTAAATATTGCAGAATCTGAGGTATGTCAGGCTGAAGGGTATTTTGGCCTTTAGCTTGGTTCCAGGCGCAAAACCTTTTCCATTTGTCTGAGTAGGCTTTCCTGGTGCTGGGCCTTCTGGCCTCCAGAATAACATCCATAACAGTTTGTGAGAGAGGAGCTGGCTGGTTGCTTAGGTGATTTGCCATGCAGCCAAGTTTAAGGTTTTGAGCTGGCTGTGTAGAATCCGATTGTCTTGCTATTTGAGCAGGTGGGCAATTTGTGGTAGAATCCATGGTGGGCCCTGGGCCATATTCCTTAATAGTGGGTACCAGTGCTGGCGTGCCCAGTCTGGGGCAATGAGTATCATTCGGGGTCTCTCCATCCTGACTTTCAGTAGCACCTTTGTGAGAAGGGGTAATGGAGGAAAAGCATATACTGTTAGCATTTTCCAACTGAATGAGAGTGCGTCCACTTTCCAAGCTTTTGAAATTTTTGG